>NC_045443.1:6303928-6321653 GCF_002776525.5 Piliocolobus tephrosceles
GGTTCAAGTGATTCTCCTGCCTCAGCCTCCTGAGTAGCTGGGATTACAGGCACCTGCCACCACGCCCAGCTAATTTTTATATTTTTAGTAGAGATGGGGTTTCACTATGTTGGCCACAATGGTCTCGATCTCTTGACCTCATGATCCGCCTGCCTCTCAGCCTCCCAAAGTGCTGGGATTACAGGCGTGAGCCACCACGGCCGGCCAGCAATTCATTTTTTACAAAGGTACCAACGTAATTCAATAAGGAAAGAATCATTTTTCAACAAATGGTGTTGGATCCACTGGGTAGCCATACGGGAGACCTCTACTTTATACCATATTTAAAATTTAATTCCTCAAGGATCATAAAACTAAACATAAAACTAAACTATAAAACTAAACATAAAACTAAACTATAATGCCAAACATAAAACTAAACATAAAACTATAATGCTATATATAATGCTAAACATAAAACTAAACTATAATGCTTCTAAAAGAAAATACAGGATACTATCTTCATGACATTAAAATGGACAAAAATTTCTTAAACAGGACATGAAAAGCACTAACCATAAAAGAAAAACATCTATAAACTGAATTTTATCAAAATTAAACTCCTGATCTTCAAAAGACACAATGAAGAAAAATAAAAGGTGAGCCATCAGCTGAAAGAAAATATTTCATTAGATACCTTATAAAGGAATAGTATCCAAAAATACAGAAAAAAATCATAATCATTAAAGGGCAAACACCCCAATATAAAAATGGCCAAAAGCTTGAACACATCACAAAAGATGATATAACCAGTAAGTATGTAAGATGCTCTATATCATTAGCCGACAGAGAAATGCAAATTTAAACTACTAGAAGATTCTGAAATTAGAGAAGCAGTAAGGAAAAAATGCTAGAAGGTATCACTTCCCAATGGCTAAAATGGAAAAGCATGACAACACCAAGCATTGGTGAGGAAGTAACGAACTCCCATACAATGCTGGAAAAAACTTCTCCCTGAGAAGTACGGGAAGTTACAAATTGTCTCTGCTGTTCTCTTGTATCCCCAGCATCTGGCCCCTCACTGGCACCCCTACACTCACAGAGGAGATAAGTTCCGCTGGGAACTTGTTTTCTTGTTTGTTTCGTTTTGTTTAGTTTTTGAGACAAGGTCTGGCTCTGTCATCCAGACTAGAGTGCAGGTGGTGCAATCACAGCTCAGTGCAGCTAGGGACTTGTTGACAGTGGCATACGGTAAGAGCCCCTTATTTATATCGGCGTCGGACAAAGCAGCACCTTCGAGACAGCAGGACTAGAAGAAAAACAGGATTGGCAACTTTTTATTTTGCAAGGAGTGTTTTAAACAATTTTAATAAAATAAAAACCAAAAAGCAGCCAGGCACAGTGGCTCACGCCTGTAATCCCAGCACTTTGGGAGGCCGAGGTGGGCAGATCACGAGATCAGGAGATTGAGACTATCCTGGCTAACATGGTGAAACCCCGTCTCTACTAAAAATACAAAAAAAACATTAGCTAGGCATGGTGGCGGGCGCCTGTAGTCCCAGCTACTCAGGAGGCTGAGGCAGGAGAACGCATGAACCCGGGAGGCAGAGCTTGCAGTGAGCCAGTATCACACCACTGCACTCCAGCCTGGGCGACAGAAAGAGACTCTGTCTATAAATAAATAAATAAATAAACAAACAAACAAACAAACCAAAACGCTACCAGGCTACCATCCACTGTCTCATCATTCCCTAAAAATTATTATCAGTGTCGCTTTCTTTAGAAGAAAAAATTAAAGTTCTTTTGACCCTTTCCATCTTCGTACCCCCACAAAACAGAAAGAACATAATCCCAGAATTTTTTAAAGAATCAATTTAGTTTTGTGAGAAGCCAACTCTGTTGTCATTCTTTTTCTCATTTTGCCACATTTAGTGATCACCATTCAGAGATCCACTCATTGGGGTCCTGAGGCTTTTCTATTATGAATCACCAAGTCAATTTGGAGCACCCAGACAGATGACCTGTCCCAAGATCAAGGTTAGGAGTCGGTAAGCTTGCTCGGAGATTAATTGAAACCATTTGTTCTCATAAATCAAACCATGAACTTGGCAAGTCTTCAGAAGCAGGCAGGAGGAAAAGCCAGTGAGGACAGAGCAGTCAGGGAGGCAAAATCCACACAGCAGGAGGCAGAGGGCAAAGTGAGGCCAAGAAAAGCAAAGGTGGAAGGCAGTTACGGGGAAGAAAGATTTGGAAGAAAGGGGAAAGGAGGCAGAAAATAAGCAGAAGGGGGCAACAGTGTTAAGGGTGTGGCAGGGGCTTGGAAGAGGCAAGGGAGGCGAGGAGAGACTGTAGAGGAAACACCCACTCTGCAGCATGTCTGCTGCCCTGCAGGACCAGACCACTGCTGTGCACAATGAACAGCACTTGTTTGGGCACTGCTGGATTTCCTGGCTGCTGCTGGCTACGGGTATGTGTTCCACATGCCTTCATTCACAGAGAGGGCAGAGCTGCCTTCTGGGTTTTCCCCAGAACACTGGATCATTGCGGGAAACGTCCTTCTCAGGAGCAGCCTCTTCCTCCTCCTGCTGAGCAAGTTCCCAGCCAGCCCCCTGAGTTCGCTTGTTTAGGTCTGAGCAGCCAGTTAGTTCTGCTTTCCTCACATAATTGTCCTCCTAAAACTGCCTTGCACACCCTCCATGGCCCCTCTCCATGTATTTCATCGACTGCTTGCAGCCCTCCCATCCACCTCCTCCTGTTTCCCTTTTCTAACCCTGGCTTCTGGCTCCCGGTCATTCATTCACCATGCCCTTCCCTGGAAGGTCTATTCGACATTCAACCCGTTCATTGCTCGAGGTCCACTTAGGGTGGCCCTCCTCCAGGACGCCTTTCCAGGGTTCCACGGCAGGGTGACTCCCATTCCTCGTGCTTTCCTTGAGCCGTCAGCTGTCAAGCCTCATCTCGACCACTCATCAGCGCAAACCTCCTTCTGCTGCTCTCCCTTTAGGTACAAGCATTGTCTCCCCTGGGAGGCAACAGAAGACTCACATCTCGGGCAATGCTGACACTTCAGCCCGATGTGCGCAGTTCAAGCCGACCTACCCAGCCTTAATTTACCACAGCTACCCCCGCCCCCAGGAGATGTCCCAGAGACCTTTCATGGCAGAAGACATAGTAAGACTAGCGGAGGATGCTGAGCTAGAACGGGATCAGCAGAGGCCGGCTTCAGCAAGGCTTGAGAGAGGCATAGAGGGAGAGGGAATCTAAGGGATCTCAAGAGACAGGAGGTGGCTGCACTCCCCTGGGAGACAGCAGAATTTTGGAGGAAAAGAAGAAGAATACACAGGCCAAATGGGACCATGGATTTTTGAGTATTTGGAAACCTCCATCTGAGGCTGGATTCTGAAGGTGAATTTCTCCAGACACGGAGGAAGCAGCTGTGGCTCCCTCTGAACACCAGAGGGCACTGCAGGGAGAGAGTGGGCCCGCCCTCCAGAGAGCAGGCTGCAGGGCCCGTCTCCACGGGCCGGCATTGGGGTGGGCCGGCCGCTGTCTCCTGGCTGCCGATTGGACTTCAGTGGACATTCCAGGAAAAAGGGATGCCACAAGACTGCAGGCAGCATTGTTTCATTCCATATGGAAGCCCAGATGTGTTCTGGGTGGGTTTTTACACAATACACACGCGCGCGCGCACACACACGCATGCACACAACTGGGCACCAAATCCTAAAACATCAACTGGGATTTTTAAAAAAACAAGCAAAAGGAAAACCACATACTTACCTTCTTCCTAATTAAGGAATGCTGTCTGAATCATTCTCTCAGAAACAGCTGTGTCTCCTACTAGACCTATCCACTCCATACTTCAAGCCCACACTTTGAGCCTGATACCTTCAAGTGCCATGAAGAACACAGATGTAGAGTATCTACCTGTCCCTTGTCCTCAACAGTGTAAAACACACCTGCACGACCTCTTGGCCCCCACCCCTGCCCCTCTGGCCACTGTGCTGCCTGCTTATAAGTGGCTCCTCTCCACCTCGCTGTGGCCCCCGACTCCCTCACAGAGCTGAGACAAGCACTTCCCTGCGCTCTCTGAAAGAGCCATCCCCACAGGTCACGCGTCTAGCTCACAAGAAATTCCTCTGACCAATGGCATCTTCTCAAACAGCAGAAGCCCCACATCCAGAGAGGAGCTTGAGGAAGAAGCCAAGGCCCCTCCTGAGCTGCAGGCCCCGCCCTGCTGCCATGGGGCTCAAAACTTCCCAGTGAGGTAGGACTAAGAGTCACAACTGAAACCATGGAGTGCCAGTTTCATCTGCCAAAGTAGAAACGGTAAGTCCACCTCTCAGAACCACCTCAAGGAGGCATTCAGAACAAGCATCGTCAGCGTGCCTGGCAAAAACAGGGTGAAATATCTGAAACCACTCAAATGTCCCGTGATAGCTTGGTTGTACACATGAGGCACATCCATTCAAAGGAATGTTGTGTAGAGCCTTGCACATAGGTGTCTAGTATTTGTTGACTAATTTTTAATATTTTCAAAGAACGGTGATGCTACTTCTTAAAATATACAAAAAGGGATACAGAACTATAAACACAGTATCATAAGCCTGACAAATATTAAAGTTTATTTTGAAAACTCAGGAAGAAAATATTTGCAACTTATAAAACCAAAATTATAATTATTTCTGAGGCATGCAATTTGGGTGGGTGACTCAGTCTCTTCATTATTGTCAAATATTGTTTATAATCAGAAAATTATAAAAGATTCATTTATTTAAAGACCTCAGTGAGGTCTCACTGCCTGGGTCCCACAAGCGTCGAGTCCATGCCCTCAGTCCCCATCAAGCCTCTCTTACCAGGGGGCAGGGACTGCAGGTGGTCTTCCTGCACTCCAGCTTGAATCCAGAGATGATCCCCACCTGCACGATGCAGCGGCAGGTCGTGCATGCATCGATCATCACACTCTTCCCGGGCTGGAACGAGAGGCACCAGGGTCAGGCCACCCCAGCATCCCCCAGTCCCGCCCTCACCTTACTCCCATATGCTGTCTCCTGCCCACCCACCCATAGCTCCCACGAGCCATCGCTCTGCTGCTCCTCCTGTCCCCTGGCCCATGGCCTGACTGTCCTCCCATCTCCAGTACTGACATGGTAAGAGTGACAGCTTTCATGCCAAAGAGGCAGCCCAGGCAGTGGCAGAGGCGACAGACTAAAATATGCACAATGACTTCAGAGTGCTTCTCTGTGCACAGAAGAAACGCACAGGTGCCTGAGGTGGGGGCCGGGAAGTGAGTGTGGGACAGGCCCGAGAGTCAGGAAGATGGTCCTAGCCCGGGCTCCAGGATGCCAGGGATGTCCCGCAGGCAGTGGAAAGCTGGGGTTAGGTCTCCCTGGTTTCCTTCATTTCTGCTTTACAATGACTTGCCTGCTACCCTTCCCAAAGTACCCCCTTCCCTGTCCCCACCACCTGCTCTGGAGAAGAAGGCAGCGGCTCACCCCAATCATAGTGCCATTGAGCATGCAGGCCTCCACGGGCTCTGAGGGAGAGAAAAGTGCAGTGAGAGTGGGCACAACACACCCCCGGGTGAGACCAGTGCGCACGCTGCTCGCTCTCTTTGGGGCTCCTCCTCCGTGGCTGGGCCTCCCTCCTGTATCTGTCGGCCCTTCCCCCCCACAACCCAGCACTGGGGGTCCTACTGCCAGAGCCCACAGCAGCCTCCCTTCCCCATGCAGGCCACAGTGAGAAGAGCCCCGACCATTCTCCAAGCGACAGCACTTGCTTATGTGAATTTACGTTGAAGGGATGGGATAAATGGGAGGATGGTTGGGTTTATCAAACAACGAAATGCTACTCTTGAAATTTTCACTTTCAAGAATTCAGTGGCCAGGCGTGGTGCCTCGCACCTGTAATCCCAGAACTTTGGAAGGCCGAGGTGGGTGGATCACTTGAGGTCAGGAGTTCAAGACCAGCCCGGCCAATATAGCAAAACCACATCTCTACTACAAATACAAAAATTTGCCAGGCGTGGTGGCACACGCCAGTAATCCCAGCTACTCGGAAGGCTGAGGCTGGAAAAACGTTTGAACCCAGGAGGCAGAGGTTTCAGTGAGTCAAGATAGTGCCACTGCATTCCAGCCTATCCAGAGATAGCGCCTCTCACTCCAGAGTGAGAATCCACCTCAAACAAACAAATAAATAAACAAAATTCAGAGCAGGATATGGTAGAGAGAACTAGTTTTTGTTGTTGTTGCCATTTGTTTGTTTGTTTGTTTGTTGGCAGGGTCGGAGTGGCAAGTTGAACGCCTTCCCCAGGGTGAAACGTCACAGCATACAAAGGAGGTCTCCAAATCAGAGAAACCTAGGGTCGAATCCCAGTCTTGCTATGTAGTGATCTTCGGGAAATTCTTATGATTTTCTCATTTTATTTGCTTTCTCATAAAAGCAGTAGGAGCAGATGGGAAGATCTCGGTCCTATCCATTTCCCTAAGCTGCTAAAAAAGCTAAGAATAGGCCAGGCGCGGTGGCTCAAGCCTGTAATCCCAGCACTTTGGGAGGCTGAGACAGGTGGATCACGAGGTCAGGAGATCGAGACCATCCTGGCTAACACGGTGAAACCCCATCTTTACTAAAAAATACAAAAAAAAAACTAGCCGGGTGAGGTGGCGGGCGCCTGTAGTCTCAGCTGCTCCGGAGGCTGAGGCAGGAGAATGGCGTAAACCCGGGAGGCGGAGCTTGCAGTGAGCTGAGATCAGGCCACTGCACTCCAGCCCGGGTGACAGAGCGAGACGCCGCAAAAAAAAAAAAAGGCTAAGAATTCAGGAGCCAAAGGTGGAAAGAGAGGCTTAAAGGTGGGGCCCAGCCCAACCCAGCCCAGCCCAGCCCAGAACAACCCCAGCCTGCACGACTTACCACAGCGACAGCTCGGGCAGCATGTTGAGGTCTTACAGCTCAGCTGAAAGCCCAAGGGGCAGACAGGGACCTCCAGCTGGGGGCAGGAGACGTTCCTTTGTTGTACAAAGACCTCCTCCTTCACTCGGACACACTCATTGATGAGGCAGGGGTTCTCCGGGGAGGCCCAGTGGGAGCCGACCTGAAGGGCACCAGAATTAGTCCAACAAGCTGGGGCAGGGCTAGAGCCCAGGGTCCCAATGGGAAGGTGCTCTTCTCTCAGGGAGTTGGTTTGGACTCTGGACGTGAGGCCTGGCTTAACCTGTAAATCCTACCACAGGGTAGGGCCCATGGAGGGGATGAATGGGGCTCATCTCAGTGAGTGCCACACAAACAGTCTGGGTCAAAATCACCTGACTGAGGCACCCAGGCAAGCACCTTGGAGAAGCCAGGGGACTCACCCTCCCTTCCTCAGCACTGGTTTGAGCTGAGCTCAGACACTCTGGCCGAGAAGCAGCAGTGTGGGCCATGAGACGGAAGGTGCGGCGGGGAAGCCCAACCCATTTCCCAGCCTGGTGCCACTTCCCACGGTAGAGGGAGACAGGGAGCTGGCAGAAGCCTCCACGGTAGGGGGAGACAGGGAACTGGCAGAAGCCTCCACGGTAGGGGGAGACAGGGAGCTGCCAGAAGCCCGAGAAGGCTGGCCTGGGACCCTGACAGCCCTGCAATCTGTCCATGAAGAGTCCGGGGCTGCACACGGGTAGCCTGATCTCAAAGGTTGTCACCATGGGCCAAAAGCACTGAAAGGACCCAAGACCATGGTTCAGAAAAGTCACCAGGAGGATCTTCCCCAGAAAATGTCACCGCGAGTGCCCTGTGTCGGCCAGCACCCAGATATGTAACCAGGTGCCCTCTGCCGCCATCTCAGGCCCTGACCTACTTCTCCTAGTGCCTGCTTATTTCTTCTCCTTCCAGACGAAGTATAGAAAATGCCAAACACTTGCAGCCATTCTCTTCACCTCCCACTCCTGACTCCCTGCAGGCCTGATTCCACCCTCTAGACCTCTCCCTCCTCTGGTTACTTACTCACTGAGCCTTGGCCACCGGCCCATTAAGAGCACCCATTGCCACCACCCCCGCTGCCCCCGACATGGTTCAGCAGCAAAACCATTGCCATCACCCAAGTCTTTTAGTTAAGATGGAGACTTGAGGTAGAGGAGAAAAGCCCAGGTCACCTTATGTTTTGCAAACACTGATGAGGGGCAGAGTGGGGTGGGCCTTGAAGGGAAATGAGAGATGGGGAAAGGGGCAGGAATACTGGGCACAAAGGCACCGGCTCTCCACCCCTCCAAGGATGGGGCAGCCTCTGATCTGAGCTGTACCTTGACCCTGGGGAGGAGGAATAAAACCTGCCTCCATCCAAGGCACATGGGAGCAGAAGCACTAAAAGGTGGGGAGGGGAGAACACAGGGAAGGGAACACGTAGGCAACTCAGACTAGAGGGGGAGGTGGAAACTCACCTGAAAAAGCCCAGTGAGTCATTCTGTTATCACTGGGGAGGAGAAAGGCAACGGGCCTGGGTAGGAGATGGGGAAGGCTCAGGACGAGATAGCAGACCCTTGGCCTTCCTCTCTGAGGGAAGCACGTTGGTCTTACAAAGGGAGACAGAGGGAAGGCCCATACGGGCAGCTCACCTCCTCCCAGCAACAGCTCCCAAGGCTGCCAGGACTTGGCACTACCCACCTTATCCTTCTGACCAGACTGAAAGAACTGTGATTCTCCTAGCATCTGGACTAAAATCCCCAAAGACGGAATCCTCTGTTTTTTAAGAAAATGGCTTGATGAGCATCAGAGTCTAAGAGACCACCGGGCAGCACACAGGGGAAGGCTGAACTGCTCTGTGTTACAAGAAGGGAATGGCAGGGGTCGGCCAGCCAGAAGAGGACGAGAGTGGGGCGATGGGGCGCTGGCAAGATGCCCCAGCCAGACCTGCAGAAATAGCCGAGGGACTGTGGGAAATACTGTTCCTTTTCTGGGTTGTCAAGTTTTCCACCTCCCTAAAACCACCAGGGAGGTTTCAGTAGAAATCAGTGAAAAGGTCTGGGGACCCTGCCTGGGTCAGTGTGGTCCAGAACAGTACTTGCAGCCTGTGGGACTTCCGAGGGGTGATGAGGCCATCCCAAAACCAGCTCAGCCACAGCACCTCAGATTCACAGGTGAATGAGAGAGCATGAATACCCCCGAGAGGGCCCTGGGCTTCTCCCAAAATCTACAAAATGGGAAGCCTGAGGCAGTCTTAACTAGTTCCTAAGGGGCAGGTCATCTCAGCTGGCATCTGGGTAACATCAACAGCTGGGTGAAACGCCCAGTGGGGAAAGCAAAAGGCAGGGAATGAGATGAAACTAAGGTCAACACTGGTCCCTGGAGTGGCCCCAGTGTGCCCTCCTCCCCGTCCCGGGGACCTGGACCTACACTCTTCCAGGAAGACTGGGAGTCCCCCCGTGGTGAGCCGGTCACCACTTCACAGGCAGATGGCAGGCACCTTCCACAGCACTCGCCTTCATGCAGAACGTAAGTGAAGCCCTGGAAAAGCAGAAAAAACAGAGTAAGGACAGGTGAGCAGCAAAGACATAGGGGTTCTTACCTACGCCTCCTGCGTACTGAGCCCTGGGGTTCTGCTGAGTGATCGCTGGTCTGCGCATTTTCGTCTTTGTTGTCAACCAGGCTCAGGGTCATGCCAAGAGGCAGCAACTACTAGGTCACTAAACAAGTCTTACATCCGCTGCAGAGATATAATTCTGCTCCCTGAAAGATCCCACTTTGAGAGAGACCATGATCCCGTCTGTGGGAGTATGAAAGACAGCTCAGAGCTCACTTAGCAGCAACTACCATCATGGCCAATTCTAGGGCCCCTCACTGACCGGGGGGAGCACTCGGGATGACTGAGATCCAGTCTCTGCTCTCGCAGGGCTAGCCTCCCATACAAGACGAACACTTGATCCCAATACTGCTCACCAATGTGCTGATTTGGGCTTCCCCAAGAGGTTACTTGACATTGACCTAGTAATTTATAGGCTATGGTGTTCTTTACAAAAGAAAAATGAGATGAGACAGCAACAGACAAACCTTCTCCAGAAAGCATGCCAGGGAGAACAGCATCCTGGGAGTCTGTCAGCCCATCTTGCCTCTAGAAGGTCCTCCAATCTGGCTAAAGCATCATGAAAATAAACTGAAACCCTCCTCTGAAAAGTCTATACAAAGAATAGTCAAAGTGATGACAGTGTGTTTGTCCCAGGAGCCAAGAAAAAAGAATCCAGGACTATGCTCCATCTTGGAGCTGTGTCCTTAAGAGAGAAAGAGTAACCACAGCTGTTCCGGACAGGTGTGGGACGGGTGTGGATGGCAGCCTGCTGTGCTCCCCAAGCACGCTCCGGAGCAGGGCAGAATCTGAAGATGCACAACACATGTGCCTCTCTCTGGAAGGGCTCAACACTCCCGAGACTTGGCTCAACCCCACCTGGTCTGCAGAAGACCTACTGACAACCCTGCCCACCTCCCAGCAGTGTGCAGTGAGCTGTCTCCAGGATTTTATCAGCCAAAATTCAAGTCATTTACTGTGCACCTACGATGTACTAGGTACTAAGGAGGAGACAACACATTAGGATGACTCAATCTGTGTACACACCTTCCACGATACAACAGAACATACAAAATGGCATTAAAGAGAAAAACAAGGTCTCAGGGAGCCAGAAACAAAGACTCAAAGAACACAGAAGACAGTAATTAATACCTTTAGGGATCTGCTGTCATTCTCACGCGCCTCTCTAGAAGGCTGAGTGATCGAGATCCGCGTATTATTTTCATTGCCTGTTGCCTCTCACCATGGGCAAAGAGTGTCAATATTATGGATGGCTCTCAGGCCACATGCCTGTTCCCACAGCCCCACTAGCTTCTCACACCCAACCACTTTTAGCCATGCCTCCAAATTTCCATCCGCCTAAGATTCCCCTCCATACCCCACAGCAACCCTGTTTCCTGGCTGCACAACCAGGGTCCAACCTTATTTTTCAATTCTTTCTTTTCCCTTCCTCCGACAAATTCCCTCACTTATATCTACGTTTGATATCTTGTATCAAAATACACATCCCAGGCCCTTCTCCTGGCTCTCTTCTCCATCCTGTTTTCATTGGTTTCCCAAGTAAGAATGGAACTAAGTAGGTCTATTAGCCATCCAACCTGAAAACATACGCACTGAACAATAAATTATGAATTTATCTAGCAGCACGATCCTTTAAGCACAATTGCAGTAACTGAAATGGAGGTAGCAGATGCCAAGATCTGGTCACTTGTCCCCTCTGAGATGGTCTGAGGAGCACAGTTTGAAGAGCTCCTCCTGGATCAGACTGACCCTTTTGCAACACTGCAGTTGCGGGTTGAACCAGCCTAACAGGACGGCCTCCTAGCTCAGGTCAGGACCCCTCCAGTGTCCACAGGCTTCCTGTGAGCTACAGGGGCTCCGGCCAACCCTGTTCCCTGGGGTGGTCCTGTTTCCTGTCTGATACTGGGAAGAACATCCCTCCCTCTTCTTCTTCCTGAGGAGTATCTCAGAGTGAATAAAATCTAACGGACTTCCTTCGGTTTCTCAGAACACAGTTCCTACACCTTGACTGAACCTGATTCAGGAGCCTACGGGTGAGGAGTCAGACAGCCATCAGCCTTCATGGAAAATCCCCTCAAAGGCTTGTACAGAGGTGGAGCCTCCTCTCACGATGGACATGGACGCAAGGCCATCGCCTGAGGCCCACCTGGAACATTCCTGAGACACCGCCAATGCCCCTGCTTGCCTGCCGCCACTCCTCTGACACGAAGAGCAGAGGACTACGGAGGGGCTTGGGGAAAGTGTGTTTCTGCAGACTGTGGCTTCAGGGTGATGATAGTAGTGTTCTTTTCTGTGACAACCTAGACAACATATGGACTGGGAGATATGAGCCCAAGTGCCTGAGGTCAGAGCAGAGCTAATAATGCTAACAATACTACCCCTCTTTGCAGAATGAGGTCTGAGACCATCTGTAACTTACCTAAGCTCCCACCTCACTCAACACAGTACAGATCCAAGCCCAGCCTCCCACGTCCCCTGAGATTTTAAACCACGAGGCTCCCTTCTCCTCCCCAGAAGATGTGAACATTCAGCCTCTAAGACAGGGCACTGGATTCCCTAGAGCGATCACATGGTCAAGAGTTCTAGACACGGTTCCTTCTCCACTCCTGCCCCGACCTCCCTACTCATCATCTTTTTGAAATTGCCCCCAGCTTTTCTACACAGCCAGGATTATACCCCAGGACCTGCAGCTCCCCAAATAGATGACTAGACCAGAGCATGAACTGGACAGTGGACCCGATCCAAGGGCTGAGCTGGGCCTGTCAACTTTGCTCTTGAGAAGCTGATCCATGAAACACAAAGACCGACTAAAGTCAGACTGGAGAAGGATGAACCATGGATCTGAAAAGCTGTGTGGAGTTGAAGTGAGATTTGATAAAGCTGTGTGCAAACAAAAGGTATGAGAAAGCAAAACTTCTGCACAGAGGAAGCTGGCCTGCAGGGAGGAGCTGGAGCAGATGGACAGAAATACCAGCTCTTAGGACAAATGGAGAGACATGCTGTAGGACCATGGTGCCCACCTACAAATCCTACACTTCCTGTCTGAGAGATCCTCCTGTATCTTTTCTACAAATCCCCTCTTATTGTACTGAGTCTGAATGGGTTCTATTCTTTGCAAGCAAAACTCCCCACTGAAACACTAAATATATTGGGTGTCAATATCCTAAAAATAACCTGTAAACAGCACTTCTCTTTATTTGACAGCAAGTTATTTCCCTGGCCTCAGGTGGCCTGTGAGAGGAGATGAAAACCAAAGGGTTTCTAAAGCTTAGTGTTTCCCAAAGAACAGCAGGATACTCAAAGGTACTGAGCAACTCCACTCACTCTCAGTACCTAAATGCAGGTAGAACAGCAGGTGAAGGGCCTGGGTTTCGGGATCTGTCCTCAGGCTCTCCTCTGCCATCAAACCATTCACCTCGAAAACACCTTCAGGAGCTCTGTCTTCACTGCCATTGACATTTGCAAAACAATCATGAGATGTATGTGCTTGCCCGCCCTGGCACCTCTTCTCTTAATATCATTATCTGCTGATAATAATGTAGTAATAATCGCATTAAACCAGCAAGCAGAATTTGCCCTACAATCCTCTCTGCAGACTGGTGCTCCCTTTTTAGGGTCTGATCAGTCCTAAACATGCAAGAATCGGGCGCCCCAGCACACACAGGAGCCTCAGGGGCAGCCGCCACAAACTGGATTTGGGGAACAGGGATGTTTTCTGTACCTCAAATTATAAACGTGGCCTGAAAATCAACAGTCTACATGGAAACACCAGAGTACACTGGAACCAGGACAATCCTAGAAAATTCAGAGCATACGTTTGTTCTAGGGACAGGCGAAGGTGATATATGAGGGTGGAAGAAAAAGGAAATCAAGTCCTCTTTTCTAGGCATTTAGTCCTCCCCACGTCTCTGCTCAAACTTACTCCACCAGTCCTTTAGACGTAAGGCCATACAACAGACGTGACCATTAGCTAAGGCCTGAACTGCAGAAGGAAGACATAGAAATCCTTTGCTCATGCTTTTTCTTCTTATCCAGCCCTAACCCCCTCCCCTCTTCCACACCCCTAGCCTTGAACCAGAGGTCACTGAAGAACCTTTCTTGCCCTTCCTCGTGAATCCGGGAGGCAGAGCTTGCAGTGATCCGAGATTGTGCCACTGCACTACAGCCTGGGCGACACAGCAAGTCTCTTATCTCAAAACAAAAAAAAACAAAGAACCTTTCTTGCCCTTCCTAAGATGCCCTCCTCTACTTTCCCGCCCTGATGGCTCCAGGCGTGCCCAGCCCCTCTGCTCCACTCACCGACCGACAGCTGTCTTCACAGGGCTTCTGGGAGCACTGGACCACGCGGAGGCCCATCACAGCATCCTCCATGTCAGTGCAGGTGCACACGTCACAGCCCTCCTCCCAGAACTGGCCCACCGGGTAGATGGTGCTTCGGTGGACACACACCTGTAGACATAAGATTTCGTGAGTGAACTCATTTCATTCATTGAAACAAACGGTGAGTTAGCACCTACTACATGGAAGCCGCTCTAGGTGCTGAGAATGTGGCAATAAATAAAACCAAATGTGGTCTCTACCCATATGCAGGACTGCTTATAAAACAGATTTCATCCTCTTCCTTTCCCTGCCTGCGAGCCTTAGAGAAGCCATCCCCAGTCTCTCAGGGGTGGCCTCTCGTGAGGCCTTCATGGTCCACAGACTTGAATACAACACACTGGCTGCCTTGGTCTCACTTCTTCCTGCCTTAACTGCACTTCACTCCTTCCTATGTCACCGAGAAGCTGCACCCACACTCCCAGATCCAGTAATGTCCTTGGACTTGGAGCCCATCCTCATCTAGCCCTCTGCCTACTTACAAACAAGTTGCACAGGGGCTATGAACGCGTGTCCCCTTACCCACAGATGACTAGGAACATAAAAAAGACTCTGGGACACAGAGCAGGGGATATGTTTGAGAGACAAGGGATCCCATTTGGAAGAACCATAGACTCTGGCAGAGATGTGGGAAGAGATCAAAAAGGTTGGTTGAAAGGGAAACGTGGAAAGTCTGGGACGCACACCACAAACAATGCTCAGACATCCTTTTCTTGGAATGAGGAGCTAAGGAAGCTGTTTGATCGGGGACTTAATGTCAGTTTTGAAATTAATCCCAAGTATGCCCTCCCAAAGCTATGCAAAATAGGTCTCCATCCTGTGAATGCCATAACAGCACTTCAAACATTTCGAAAGCACTATCATGTATCTTCTCAGTCTTCTAGCTTCTGTATAATCAACTTATTGAACGAGACCCCTTGTTCTATTAAAAGGCCTGCAGGAAAATGTTACCATCCCTATGGAGAAGAATTGTTTAGCAACACTTAGCAAAAGTAAATGTGTATTTACCATTTCACTCAGAATCTCACTTCTAGGAATCCATCCCAAAGACACACTGCCAACAAGTGTGACAAAATGACAGATGCGTATGGCTGTTTGTTACTGCAATTAGTAATAGCAAAAGGCTGAAGTGACTCAAATGTCCACCAATAGGGGACTTGTTGAAAAAAAACTACGGTGCTGCCATGCAATGGAGTACTATGCAGCTATAAGAAAGAATAAGGCAGATCTCTACACACTGATACAGAATAATCTCCATCAAATATTGTTAAATGAGAAAGAACAATTTAAAATATCATTCATAATATACTTTTCTATGAGAAACGGGAAGAAACATACATGTATAAAATTCGTCATATTTTCAAAAAGAAAACTAATAAAAATTATAAAGGTTGGACATGGTGGCTGGCTGATGCCTGTAATCCCAGCACTTTGGGAGGCTAAGACAGGCAGATATATATATATAACATATATAATATATAGTATATATATTACATACATATAACATATATATTATAGTACATATTACATATATTACCTATATTATATATAACAGAGTATATGCTATATATTATATATTATAGAATTCATGTATATATAGGGTGGAGGAAGGAATAAGGTAGAGAAAACAGAGTAAGACTCCTGGGAATATGTCTTGTTATAATAATAATATATAATTATTATATATAGTTATATATTACTTAATTATATATTACATATTATATATAAACTATATATTATATAATAATCATATATAGTTTACTTATATAATATTATATATTATATAATTATATATTATGTATTACTAATATAATATATAATTATAATAATGTGCCACCTTGATATCTAGTTAATGAGATATTTCAATTTGTTTTCCATTTTTAGGGATTGCTTTTTATTTCTTTTAAAATTTAAAATTACTATGGCGTAAAATATTTAAGTGATTTTAAAGCCAAAATTATAAAACAAGACATATTCCCAGGAGTCTGTTATGTATAATCATATATAATAATATATTATATATAATTCATATATTATATATAGTATATAATTATATAATATATATTATATAATTTTATATATAATTTATTATATATAAAATATTTATATTTTTATAAAATTATATAACATATTATATATTACATATAATAATCATTATTTCAAATGACTTCAAACCATAGTATTTACATGATATATCCCCCGATGAGTTTTTTAGGATAAGAAGAACTGAAAGGAAATTTTATTTATTTATTTATTTAATTTGAGACAAAGTCTCACTCCGTAGCCCAGGCTAGAGTGCAATGGTACAATCTCGGCTCACTGCAAACTCTGCCTCCTGGGTTCGAGCTATTCTCCTGCCTCAGCCTCCCAAGTAGCTGGAATTACAGGTGCACACCACCACACTCAACTAATTTTTTGTATTTTTTAGTAGAGATAGGGTTTCACCATATTGGCCAGGCTGGTCTTGAACTCCCAACCTCAAGTAATCGGCCCACCTCAGCCTCCCAAAGTGCTAGGTTTACAGGTTAGTTTTGAAACTATTACATGTATATTGCAAGATAAAGCAGGTAAGTAGTTAATCATATCAGGAAACCAGAATTTTCAACTTAGAAGTGATACAACCAAAAAATCAAAGAAGTAAAGTCCCATAATTAAATTTGAATCAGAAATACCACTACAAACTTATGAGTTTTTATCCTCTCTTAAAATATGCATTTCTAAGCTCTGTTCACCAAAAAGATCTGAAGGCAATGGCAACCCAGGAGCCATAAATATTCTTGGCACCCAGATTTTGTGCCTAAATACCACTTGTACTAAAAGGTAGAGGGACTTTTGTCACAATGGCAGATCCAAGGACTAGGGCAGGAAACGCCCAGGGTGAGCCTGGCATGCCTTATTGTTTCAAACAGCAAGAAAACTACAAAAGACTCATGAGGCCATGCCAACAGGCTCCAACGCTGACTTAAAGGAGCCCCCATTTACCCGAGGGAGGACAATTTTAGCATCAAAAAATAAAGTTTACAATGAATCAACACACACCAAATACATAAGCATCCATGAATACATAATGATGGAAAGAAAAAAAAAAAAAAAGCCTCTTTGGCTGTCCTTGACAGTTGCTGGGGCATCAACTAATGGCTCTGAAAACTGGAAAGGAAAAAATCAAGCCCTTATTCTGCTTTTATTCTGCTTTGTCTAATGTAATTTTATTTCAGGGTAACTGAAAACAGCTGGGAGAAAGTTCTTTCTTATGGGAGAATTCCAGTTAATAAATGCAATCAGTATGATAGAAGTGAGAAAAGTCACGATTTTGAAACTCCTAATGACATACTAAATCTTAGACAACACCTATAAATATTAAAACGATAAACGAAATTGTTGACAGGATAAACTTCACAATGCAGAAACAGGTTGACTTCATCTGAACACTTCATCAGTCCTATCTTTGAAAGTGGGAAGCTAGGCCAGGTGCGGTGGCTCATGCCTGTAATTCCAGCACTTTGGGAGGTAAAGGAGGATGGATCATAAGGTCAGGAGCTCGAGACCATCCTGGCCAACATGGTGAAACCCTATCTCTACTAATAAAACAAAAAATACCTGGGCATGGTGGTATGTGCCTGCAATCCCAGCTACTCAGGAGGCTAAGGCAGGAGAATTGCTTGAATCAGGGAGTAGGAGGTTGCAATCAGCCGAGATTGCGCCACTGCACTCCAACCTGGTGACAGAGTGAGACTCCATTGAAGAAAGGAGGAAGGGAAGGGGAAGGGGGGAGGGAAGGTATGAGGAGGGAGGGGGAGGAGGAGGGAGGGGGGGGAGGCAGGG
>NC_045443.1:6326653-6450418 GCF_002776525.5 Piliocolobus tephrosceles
GAGGGAGGGGGGAGGAAGGGGAGGAAGGGGAGGAGGGAGGGGGGAGGAAGGGGAGGAGGGAGGGGGGAGGAAGGGGAGGAAGGGGAGAAGGGAGGGAGGGAGGGAGGAAGGGAGGCAGGCAGAAAGAAAGACATTATGTGCCTCTAGCCTCCCTAATGTATTGACCTTGAATGTAGTGAATCCCCTGGGTCTAACTTCTAGTCCACTGGAAATACAGGGGATAGAGGAACACATTATGCAATACCATGAGGCAGCTGCTAGTCAAATCCAAAATACATGACATTCTACAGGACAAATGACCCAGCTTCCCCAACAAATCAAAGGCATAAAAACAGGGAATGGCATTACTATAGATTAAAAACACGTAAGAAACGTTAATAGAAAAATGGCAAGGCAGGAGGCGTGGGCAGGAAGATGAGAAGGAGAACAGAGATACAAGAAAGCAGCAGCAGCAACCGTAGCCTGCTAGACTTGTTCCTGCTTCTCCAGAAACTACGTGCTTAGAGTCCCTGAGCTGGAAGAGCATCCAGAAGGGAACAGAAGTCTTAAGCATTCCAGACAGATAAAGATCTGTTCCAGCCCTAACAGACTCCAAGGAGAGATGACTGTGGCTTCTCTGTCGCTCATGTCAGGACTCCCCTCAGTGCACTAGCTGTGACTATGCTCAGGTCTTCCTGCTGCAGTTCTGGCTCATTTCAGCTCTCTGCCACTTTCGTGCCCTTCACTTCCACACCCCATCAATTAAATCTTTAATGATAGCTCATCTTGGTGGCTCTTTCACCTGTAAGACTGCTATTTGCACTGAAAATCTGTACCATTTGTTGACACTTTATTATATTCACTTTAAAGACTATTGTCATATATACTAACGAGAGCATGCATAGCAACTTCATCTTAACATCTCTCCCATAGCACCTAACACAGTACCAATTCTATTAGAGTGTGGTAGTTGCTTAGTAACTATTGGACGGGTAGATGGATGGATGAATGGATGGGTGGATAGATGGATAAACTGACAGCAATAAATAAAGGTGTGGTGGAGTGCACTTGTAATCTCAGCTACTCAAGGGGCAGAGGTGGGAGGATCACTTGAGCCCAGGAGTCCAAGACCAACCTAGGCAACACAGCAAGACCTCATCTCAACAAATAAGTATGTATTTATATATATATACACGCACACACATATATGTATGTATAACTATCAACTGATCTCTAAATACTCCAGGCAATCACATTATTTCTTAGCTAACCTAAAAATAAGCTCTGTAAAGGTAAAGACCACGTCTTACCCATTATTTGTAACCTCAGCATCTAGCCATGCTTAGTACATAGTAGGCTCACAAGAAATGCCTCCTGAATTAAGGAAATTTCCACTCAGGCTGAGCTGGAATGCTGACTGCCCACCACCAACCCTTGTAGCACTTAGTTTGGGCAGGAGGGGAAGGCTGGGTAGGATATAAACCTTCCATAAGGAGCACATATGTGGCCGTCGTACCAGCCAGAACTGAGCAGCCCTTACCTTGTCGGGAAGGCAGGTGGTTGTGGTGCAGCCACAGTCATTGGTGGCGGTTGAGGCCAAGTACCCAAGGGGACAGCTCACTGTGGAGTTGACACAGTTGCAGGCACACTCATACTCATCACAGCACTGGGTCTTCCGAAGGGTGGGCAAACGGTGCGGGGGGCAGGAGGGCGGGGACACCCTTTTGCACTCCTCCTTCCTGCAGGCTGAGGGTAGGACAAGGCTATGCTGAGCAATGCACCCAGCCAGGGCTCGTAAGTATTCAGCTATGCTATAGTGTGCCAGGGAGCTTCAGACTCAGAAGATAAAGTCAGAAACGTGTGAGGGCCAAGCTCACGGGCTGGGAGCTATTCAATGTTACCAAAAAAGCAGTCCATCTGCAGAAAAATATGAACATTAACCAGAAAGGGAAATGTGAAGCTAGGAACTCTAATGGAGAAGTGAAGGCTGCTCCATCCCTGCTCTATCACTTTCCCACGTACCTCTGGAAGGGGCGGGTTCCTTGATTCTCAGAGGCGTCAGATGCAGAATCTCTAAGGCCAATAGGCCTGGGTGCACCACGCCCTGCTAAGCACTGTTCTATGCCAGGAGTTGTTATGATCCTATCCCCACCTCAGTGCCTAGACCACCACCCTACAGTTTCAGGCCCATCAGCCATCAGTGTGGAATGAAAGAACGCCAGCAATCTTGTCAAAGCCACAGCATCACTTTTCAAAGACCAAATCCTGTCCCTGTGTCCTTTGCCTGTTTCCAGCTCTCTTCAAACACAATGTGCTCTCCTCCCACCCCTGAAGTCTCATAACTAGGATGTCACAGGAGAGTCCACATCAGCAGTCAAGAAAGCCAATGGAGTTAGAGTGGGTACTCTCGGTAGGTAAACACAGAATTCGGTTTCTTGTCGTGTCTTATTTTAGTCCAACACTATGTTTAAATTATAGTATATAGTGATTACATATATACTCCTTCAGAGGGAAAAAAAACCATAAATTTGTTTGGGAATAAGATCCAATGATAAGGGGAAGTCAAAGAAACATTCCCTCCCCTCAGTGACATACAGGAGGATGGGCACAAATAAACATTAGATTCAGAGGCCTCCTCCTCTCAGCCCCAGCTGCTGCTTCATAAACCCAAGAAGGAGGTGCCTGTGGCTGTGCCCCACCTGGTATCCTTCAGCAGCACGCAGCCGGAAGGATCCTGTGCAGGTGTGACCCTAACCCCTCTGTTCTAGATGCACTCCCAACCCAGATTCAGCTAGGTAGAAAACAGGAAACGACATCATCTTGGAACAGGTCCCTGAGAAAGAGGATGACCTCCCTCACGCCAGGAGAGAGGCCGTACCACCCCTCCTCATCCACAGAGGCCTTACCGCACGTGAAGTTGGGTCTGCATTCGCCAGGGTTGGTCAGCGTGGGCTGGAGGCCACCTTCACAGTGAGGCACTGGGGGCAGGTCACAGCTCTCCGGATCACACACTGAAGGCCAGAAAGAGAGATATCCATGCGGAGTTCAGCAAGGTTACTCTTTTATTACCTGTGAGTGGGACACTACATTCCTATTCATGCAGACTTCTACTGTTTTAGGTAAGTGATGATGATGGGGACAGAGATTACATGGGGATAGATAGATGGATGGATGGACGGACGGACGGACGGACAGACAGATCAATCAATCCAAGTCATACTGATTATTCTTATGATCCATTAGGGCTTCCACATCTCAGCCAAGTCAACTTGGATCCTCTAGACCTGTTTCCTCTTCTGGAAGGTGGGATACTCTACCTTATAGGATCAGTCTGAGGATTTCACAAAATAGTAAGGGCTAGGTGCCTGGCACATTGTAGGAGCCTAGTAATGTCTATAAAACAAGGGGCTTGAAATAAATGATCCCTCTAGTTCTCTCTACTGCCAACATTCTAAGACCTCCTCTACATTAATTGTTCTCAAGCCACATCTCCCTCCCTTATGGGACTTCTATTTATTTCTGATCAATTTCATGAGCATAAACAAGTTTCTCCAATTACATGATTTTCTTTTAGTTGCTTGGACTGCCCCCGATCTATCTGCTCTCCCTTCAAGATTTGCATCACTGCAAATTGTACACGCCTGTGCTTTAGGTCTTCATCCATATAAGCAACAAACACACTGGATAGGACAAGGACAAAGGCGCTAATGATTTCCTGCCATGCTAACCATAATTCCATCAGCTCTGAATTCACCGAGCCCACTATTCACAGAGTAGCCTGCAGGGCTAGCATGAAAACCTCTAGCAAATAACCTGCTCAACTCAAGGTGCCCAGTATGTGGTCTTCTCTGTATCTAGCAGCCTCAAAATCTTACTGAAAAGGAAAATGGGCTGCTTTGGCATGATTTTTTCTTCAGTATATCTCTGCAGTCCCCAGCAATCACCCCATTCTTGTCAGCAATCACCCCATTAATCCTGTCAAACGTATGTTTAGTAATTTACAGAAGATTCTTCTAGGAAGCCAATCCTATTCTCCAGAGGTAACCCTTTCCATTTTTTTGGAATATCTAGTCAGTCCTTGCCCACCTCCTTTCACACACCCTGTGCCTGGGAACACAGCCACCTTTCAGCACCCTCAACGTGGTACCCCCTGGGGCTGGGGTTGGGCCCTGGAGACATCCCCCCGGTGGGACACATACCGCACTCATACTCGGGGCAGCACTGGTCTGCATTCTGGCGGAGGCGGGCCACTTCACACGGGCCGCAGGTGGGAGCTGAAGGAGAGGAGCGGCCACAAAAGTCAGAGAAATGAGTAGTGGGACAGCCTCGGAGGGATTTGAAATGTTCTTGCTCCCTGAAAACTAGTATGAGTTCTGTATAGTCATCCCACAAGGATCCAGGCCACGGGGTCTCTGACAGATGAGGGTCCCCATGTTCCTGTCGACACCCTCACATTTACCCTCCAGGGGACTCTAAGTCTGAGCGTTGCTGGGGACTGGAGGCAAGGGTTAATCTGAGTGTCGAACCCAGATGCAGAATGGGGCTTCCAGGCCCAGCGACGGGAAATGCAGGCTGGGCAAGGAAGCTCACCCACTGCAGGACTCCAGGTGCCAGTGTTTGAGTCTGCTCTGCCAGGGGTGAAGATGGGTCACTGGGGGGCCTTGCAGGGGCCCTTGTTCCTCCATGAAGGCACCAGGGAGGGGAGGACTCTCACCTTTGGCCGTGGGGCAGGGCTGCATGGTGCAGTTGGCCTTCCGCCCGCTGAGGCACGTGCAGATCTGACAGGGCTGGTGGTCCGGGACCCAGGCTTCCAAGAACTGAGGGGAAAGCGAGGTTCAGAGAGGGCACAGGACATTCTAGGTACAAAGCCCAGAGTTCACAGAGGTCAGCTCTCCCTGCCTCCGGCGAGGGCCAGTCCCTGAGCCAGCCCTCTGACAGCCTCAGACGAACAAAACCAGGTTGAAAGGAGGTTGTGAGGTTCCAATGGCTTTCAGAAAGGTGGTCACCACAGTGCTTTGTAAACTAAAACGTAGAAACTTTCACTATACCCTTCTCTGTTGACAATGCTAAAACCAAGCAATGAAAGAAAATGAGAGTTCTTGGATCGCACCTGCTAGTCATTTCTCAAGCCAAAGGAGAAATTGGGATGTTGCTTGGGGGAAAAAAAAGCTGTTTCTTTCTGAAATTGACTTCAGACAATAGCAAGAGCTGTGGGGAGGACAGCAAAACTCTTGAAAGCATCACATTCTTGATGCCCGCAGTGACTTCAGAGGCCTGAGTGCGGCTCTCTGCTTTTTAAAATGAGAGACGGCCCAGGGCAGAAAGCAGCGTCCTCAAAGTTACACACAGCCCCACAGCACAAGGCTTTGAAGTCAGGAACTCCTGAACTCTAATACGGGTTGCGTTCCGCTGTGCCCAGTTTCCTCACCTGTAAAATGAGGGTACTCAAGCCTGCCTTGCAGGTCTGTTGTAAGGAGTAAGAAACTGATTAGCACAGGGTACTCAGCAAAGAGCTCCACTAATAAGAAGCAGAGCCAGGACTCAGTCTCCCTCTGGATTCAGCCATGAAGTTAAACTTAAAATTAAATTCAAGCGAAACTGCCCCTGAAGAAACACATTCTTATCCAGCAGCTCAAAGGACTCTAAGAAGTTCCCAGGTCAAGAAGGTCTTACTTATTACTTCCACGGTAGGCAATCAGTCAGCTAAGAAGGAAGATCAAAGACCCCCAAGTAAGGTCCCCTTCCCCCAAAGTGCCCTGCCCTCCCTCAGCATTAACCCCTCTGGTCCTGCCCTTGACACCTTTCATTCGCTCAATAAATGATAGCAGCTAACATTCAAATGCCACCTGCTACGTGCCACTGTGTTGAGAGCTTTATTTAAATCACTCATGTAATCCTCACTGCAATCCTATGGTGAGGATCTTTTTTACCATTGCCCTCACTTTTCCAGTGAGAAAGCTAAGGCACTCGCTAGGTGTGCACAGGAACAGTGACGGAGTGAGGCTTTGAATCCAAACCCACAGTTTGTTTCTTTATGTTTTGGTTTTTGTTTTGAGACGGAGTCTCACTCTCTCTCGCCTAGACTGGAGTGCAGAGGCATGATCCCGGCTCATTGCAACCTCTGCCTCCCAAGTTTAAGCGCTTCTCCTGCCTCAGCCTCCCAAGTAGCTGGGACTATAGGCATGTGTCACCCCACCCAGCTAATTTTTGTATTTTAGTAGAGATGGGATTTCACCATGTTGGCCAGGCTGGGTCTCAAATTCCTGACCTCAAGTGATCTACCTGCCTCAGCCTCCCAAAGTGCTGGGATTACAGGTGTGACCCACCACACACCAGGCCCAAATCCATGGTCTTAAACCACCATGCTCTGCTGCCTCCCACAAATAACTAATAATAAATATGTTCAAGATATTTTTCTAAAAGTTTTACATTTATTTATTTTCCTAATAATAACCCTACCAGGTAAGTAGTATCATCTATATTTACAAATAATGAAACTGAGGCACCAAGAAGTTAAGAAATTTGACCAAGTGGCACATCCAGGCTTTGAACCTAGCATTCTGGTCCAAGACACCACAGGCCTAGTCTCTTGCACTACAACTGCTTCTCGTCAATAGACACAGTGCCCGTCATGGGCAGGTCTGAACACACCGTCCGAGCCCTTGAATGGCTGACAGTCAATGTGAGGAAATAAGACTCATTGGTGAAAATCTGAATGAGAAAAATAAATTGTGACACACACACCATGGAATACTACCTAGCAACAAGGAGGAGAAAACTATCAAAACACACAGCAGCATGGACGAATCCCAAAAGCGTTATCCTGAGTGCAGGAGGCCAGGCAGAAAAGAAGTGTGTAGGCATGTTTCCATGTATGCAAAATTCCAGAAAATACCAACGAATCTATAGTGACAGAAAGCAGACCAGTAGCTGTCTAGGGTTGAGAGATATATTTAAAAGGGCATCAGCTAACTTTTGGGGGATGGAAATTCATTGTCTTGGTTATGTCAATGATTTTATAGGTGTGTATATATCGCAAAACCTATCGAATTGTACGCTTTAAATATGTGCTGTTTGTGGCATGTAAATTATACCTCAGTAAAGCTGTTTGTAAAAATAAAAAATAAAAGAGCCGTAAGAGTGCAAAAGGAGAGTCCATTAAGACTGGGCGCTGCAGAGAGTCTCACAGGGCACACCTATGAAGCACGGGAAGACTTGGGCAAAGGGGAATGGAGGAGGAATGCCAAGTAGGAAACAGCTGACAAAGGCACAGACGAAGGAACGCTCCTGCAGCGCCTGGCATCACGGGGGAGGCAGGTGGCTGAAGATGACAGAAGAGGTCCTATGTGCCCACTGCAGGAACTTGCCTTACCTCGGCAGGCAGGTGCAGGCCCGGAGGCATAAGCAGGACCCTGCCTCACAGAGAAGAGCTAGATGAAGACAACCCTGGCGACAGTGTGCAGGATGGAAAAGGGGAGGACTAGGAATAGAAAACCAGAAAAGACACAGTGGCTGCCACTCCAGCGGGGAAGGTGGAGGGAGGGGCCCGGGGCGCTGGCCTCGCAGGGCTGGGGCAGGGGGTCAGATTGGCAGACATGAGGGGATGAGGAAGGAGAGGGTCATGTTCTGTGTATGTTTCAGTGTTCTTTTTTCTCTCCTTTTAAACATAGACCTCAGATATTTAAACTCAAGAACAAATCCCACAATTTGCCTACTATCCTGAGAATGGGTAGCACACAACAGACGACCCAAAGCAGGTGTCTGCCCTCCTTTGCCGGGGATTGTCATTTCCCAGGAAGCTTAAGACCCACCCGAGGCAGGGGAAAGAAGAGAAATAAAACATTTTAAAAACACGCTAAGGTTAAGCTTCTAAAAGCAAGTCTAGCGGCTCTCCAGGCCTGGCCAGGCTATGCGGCGATGCAGCCGGCAGATGGCGCTGCTGCACAACCCCAGGCCAACTGCAGGCAGGCCTGTTGCCATCGCCAGGCTCCAGGGCCCAGGCGTGAATACCACCAGGCCATAACAGGTATGAGAGCCAGCAGGAGTTAACGTTTGAATCAAGGTCACAAAAGAGCGGCCTGCAGAGAATACGGTGGGGAAAACTGACATTTCCAAGGCACAAGGTCAAAGGAGGACACAAGCAATTCATCATGCACCACCCACCACCAGCCAATTTGATGAGGGATGCAAATGAAATGCAAACACTGAGCCCAGCTAGGGACAGCAGAGACTAAGGGAGAGGGAAGGTGGTTTCTGGGCCATGGACATGGTTCCTGCTAAAGCTTGTGCCTGCCGGTATAGCACCCACCACCACCAGTAGCTCCACTGAGCCAAGGACAGCCAGTGCAGGTTCTTGGTCCCTCCTGAGCCTGCTGCAAAGGCTCACCTCTTTATAGACTCTGTTTTGTAAAATAAACAAGATCTATGGAAACTAGTGAATATTTTGCTCTTCTGAAATTACTACAATAGTTTTATACCCTAGTTTATTTCCCTGAATAAAAGGTTTTCTGGGCTTCATTTTTCAGTTAAAAAAAAAGTTTATTTAATGGAAATGTTCTTCGTATTAGGTTTTTATTCTTTCTCTGCTTTGAAAGTCAAAGTTGAAAATGCACGTGGCTGGATATGATGTTTGTTTTCATCCATTTAAACTATATTTTCTGAAACCACTAAAAGTGGCTGTGTTCTTTTCAAAGTTTTCAATTAACTAATTTTATTTCACCTGACTTTAAAATATATTTATAAGACAGTTTCTACATCCGAAATATTTGGATGGACCCTTCACACAACTTGAATACATATTCTAATGTGTTGGACTGAAGATGAGGCAGGCAGTGAAAGGGGAAAATAGGGCCAGAGAGGAGAAGCAAAGGGCAGGAGTTTGGAGACACTAAGATAAAGTTCACAAGCCTCCTTCTCTCAGGACCTTGCAGACACTTGACACTCATGCAGCCAGAAACGCTGCAAACTTGAGCTCACTTCTCATCACAGAACGCCAAGGAAAAGATCATTTCTGTCTCCTTCTGAGAGCGAGCATTTTGCCACTACTAGTAAAACCAGTCTGAAATGACCACAGGTTGCTAGCCACATATGTAAATTGGTCAACATCATTCAAGCCCTGCAGGAGCTCAGGAGCTATACAAATCAGGAAGAGAAATACAAGGTTTTGTCAACTCATTTAGGGAATATCACACAACAGGCAATTACTTAACTTGGCAAGTTGAAATAAGGCAGTAGAGTAGGACTTTAGCTCATCTATTCCACAGTGAGGACAAATTGGATCCACTAGGATAAAGCCCAACAACTAAACTAGAGCACATGAGATCACTGTAAGTGACTACAAGTAATGGCCCTAATGGATACCCATGTTCCAGTGAACATGACTTAGCCCAGAGCTAAGTTCAGCTCACAGTTCCACCAATGAGGTCAATGGCAGGGCTAGGACACTATGACTGATGCTATGAACATAAATCCCAGCTTTATCACCTCATGGCATTGAGCCTCAGTCTCATCCATTCGATAGGATGTGCGATTATGACCTACAGAACTTTGGGGAGAATCATATAAAACGGTCCCTATCCTGGCTTACAACATCAGGGACAGAATAGTGTAGTTACTGAAATGTTGTTTTCATTATTCTGCAGCCTAGTTAGCTACATTTACCATGAGTTCTCCTATTCGTGGTTGAACATAGTGGTAAGTCACTCTACTCAGTCCACTTAGCAAGAATGGTCCTCCTTGGCGATGAAGACGTTAGGTCTTGAGTGCAGCCCATGATCACAGAACACATTCTCCTTTCCTAGAAGCCAAATATGCTTCTACCTCTACCACGATCTGTAGTATCACTGGGGCCAAGGGTACAGGACAGGGCCACTGCACACATTCACATGTGCACGTTCACATGTGCACAGACACACGCTGCCCCAGATCCTACAAATATACACAGAGTCAACTTTGAAGAGAGATGACAGCCATTTTAGGCCAAGACAGAGGAGTTTGGTAAATATCCTTTCAAAATACATTCAATACCTCCTAAAGAGCTTAAAAAAAAAAAAATTGATGACTCAATGACTCACAAGCAAATCAGCCCAAAAAAGATGCAGCAAAAGGGACATTCCATATTGTGGAAAGAGCCAGATCTTTGGTGTCACAGAGAGCTTCAAATTCTGAGACCAACTCCATCACTTATAAATTGTGTCCATAGGCAACTTACTAAGCTCTTTAGGTCTTAGTTTCTTCATAGGATTTTTGTATTTATGAGTGATACAGGACACACTAGTGTATTCTGTGGAATCCCAGTCCCAAGGGATACACACACACACACACACACACACGCTCCATGATCAAATAAGTTTGAGAAACAAAAACTCTCTTAAATATCTGCAAGGTACAGTAGTATATTAAAAACTCTAAAGAGTTCTGCAATAAAGAAACCTGTTTAGGCCAGGCGCGGTGGCTCAAGCCTGTAATCCCAGCACTTTGGGAGGCCGAGACGGGCGGATCACAAGGTCACGAGATCGAGACCATCCTGGCTAACCCAGTGAAACCCCATCTCTACCAAAAAATACAAAAAAACTAGCCGGGAAAGGTGGCGGCCGCCTGTAGTCCCAGCTAGTCGGGAGGCTGAGGCAGGAGAATGGCGTGAACCCAGGAGGCGGAGCTTGCAGTGAGCTGAGATCCGGCCACTGCACTCCAGCCTGGGCAACAGAGCAAGACTCCATCTCAAAAAAAAAAAAAGGAAACCTGTTTATGATTAGCCAGTGTTCTTTAAACTCACTTGACCACAAGTAACTGTTAATACACCTTTGAAAAACACTGAGATAATGAATGTATTGTGTTTAGCACAATCAAGGTACACAATCTCTCTTAACAATGGCAGACATTATCACACAAAATCTTATTTTCCCTTTCCCCCCGGGTTCCTATATCATTCTGCTTAAATGACTACAATAATAAAGACAATAGTAATCACAGTAACAGTAATAATGTGGTAACAACACTTGGGATGTTTAATCTCTCAGATAATACATGACAGATACAGGATTTGAACCAAGAGCTATCTGTATGCAGAGCCATTACACAATACTGCCTCCCTGTCCCTAATGATCCCCGTAAGAGTCAACCCTGCTGCCACAGTTGGAAGAGGCCAATCATTGGCGAACACTTCTTTCTCCCTTTTGACTCAAGAGGGAAGCAGCCCCATGGGAGGTGAAAGGCCCAGGCTCCTACCTGGTGCTGGACTCCATCCTCACCAATGCACTGAGTGCAGGCCTCTTCAGGGACACAGCTGCCTTCCAACATGACTTTATTTGGAGGACAGAAACAGCCTTCCGAGGGATGGTCCCCACAGGAGCTCACGTTGCCATCGCAGTGCCGGGGACAGCCACGCTCACAGGGGTTGTAGACCAGGGATGGTGGGCATGACATAGCTGTAGACAGAGAAGGAAGTCACTCACAAAGACCCTCACCAGCCAGAGTGAAACGGGCACAGCTGATTCAACATGGTTAATCATCAAACTTGCCAGGGCAGAGATGGCTATTTTCCACCAATCTTCATCCTCCTCATCCTTCCACAGAAACAGAACTTTAGGCTGGGCATATGACCACCAGAATGAGGACTATATTTCCCAACCTTTCTTGCAGCTAAGTGCAGTCCAGTGACTAGTTCTGACCAATGAACTGTAAGAGAAAGTATAGCATCCCATGGCAGCCTCCAGGGGTCCATTTTAAAAAACAGCTATGCATGCTCCTTGCCCCTCTTTCCTCCTTCCCTCAGCTTCCTGCTTGGAGCATGAATGTGATGGCTAGAGCTCCATCTTAGACCATGAAGAAAAAGACCACACCTAACTGAAGACAGAGCAAAGAGATAGAATCCAGTTTGAGGCCCAGAATCAGCTGGAACCATCACCTCCAATCAGCTATACAACAGAAAATTTTAATTCTCTGCTACTTGCAGCCAAATCTAGTCCTACCAAATGATGCGAACTTGTATGGTTTTGTGGTCCTTTTTTGAATACAGATGTATTTTAAGCTTCAAAAGCATCTGTAAATTAGGAATCCACATCTATGAAGAACGGCCTTGGGAAAGAAGCTACAAGATTCACTTCCCTCGTTCTGATTTGCTCAACAACTTCCTCACATTCTCAAGGCACCAAGGCAGGCAGGAGATGTAGGAAGTTTCCAAGGATTTGGAGCACCAAAGATTTCCCTCTGTGTGCACAGTAAATAACCAGGAGGTACACAAAGAAATCAGTACGCAGAGAAAGTGCTTCCAGTAACTTAGAAACTAACATTTGCCGCTTGATTTGCAGGCTGATTGGGAGGAGGCAGTATCATCCACATGGCCTCAGAAAATCAGAACCCAAAGGAACCTACAGGTTATCCAGGCCAACTATCTCATTCTAGGATGCATACATTGAGGTCCAGAAAGACTAAGAGAACAGTCCGTCCACCAGCTGAGCTGGGACTAGGATGCCCAAGTCCTCCAGAGCCAGCTCAGAGCTGCTGACAGTTCTATGATGATAAACTCTGAGGCTCCAACATGCATGTACATATTGATTTCCCTCAAAAAAAAAAATAGTTGACAATTATATTTGACAACTGAGGATTTCAAGTTCAGTATTCTTTTCACTCCAGCACCCCGAGGGACAGGAGCCATATCTGATTCACTTCAGTTTCCCCTGTACTTTAAATAAATGCCAAGTCCAGGTAGGGAAGCTGACCTTGGGGAGGGGCTTTGTGCACTAGCAATCCTGCAGTGTTTATAATTAAGGAGATTCTTGGCAACTGAATGATTCTACTCACACTTCAAAATCCTGCTCAGGCGTAGACTACACTGTAAGCTTGGTGGAATTTCAAATTCAATGTGACTGGTTACACAGCACTTTACAGATGCCTATATGTGTCTAACACATTAAAACTGCCGTTTGTCTGAATTGCAGAAATCCTAATGGAAAGGATCAGGCATTAATTTACATAAAAATTCTACATGCAGAGTGTGTGTGTGTATATATATATATATATATATGTATATATACATATATACACACCTATACATACACATATATACACATATACATACACACACACACACACATATATATGTATCTCTCTTCGATCTTACTTGATCCTAACTGGAATCCCAGGTCATACGAAATACAGGGATTTTCATCCTTATTAGCCAGATAAAGAATCTGGGGCACAGAGAGGCGGAGCAAGCCCAGTTAGTTGGTCTCCAGGATTTTTAGAGGTAACCTGGAGACTCACCACAGAAATCAGGTGTCCTCCAGTCAACGCAGACCCCATTGGTCCGACAGAGGTGGGCATACGAGGCGATCACCTCACACACTTGCTCCCGGTGGCAACTGTCCTGCTGGCAGATGGCATAGAATGTGGCTGGAGCCAGGACCTTGTGGCATTCAGCAAACAGTGCTGAGAGGAGGACCTGGCACTGGGAGCTGTTGGGGACAAGACACTGCTCTTCCAGAATGGGCCGGCATGTCTGCCCTGGCCGCTGCACAGTCCATTCCTGAATAAGTGCTTTCCAGTCTGTGGTGACTGTACCATCCCTCAGCATGAAGTCGTTGGCTCCATTCTCATCACAGATCCCTACAGAAACAAACCAAAGGAAAAGATAAACTGAGAGGCCCTAGGTACAAAAACACTGATGCCAGAGAGGGGCCTTTCTTCATCCTCACCAGAATCTGACCCTTGCCACTAGACCCTGAAATATCAGCATCCAAGAGCCTCAGAGTAGAGCAAGTAAGGTTTACAAATGTATAGCAGGAGGAAAAGAGTTGAGAAAATGTTCTTACCACAGAGACCATACGTCTTTGAAGCAAAAGTCTTGGGGCTGAGTTGCAGTTGGAACTCATTGTTTTGTGGAGTGAACGTGAAGATGTGGCCAAGATGGTTGAATCTGATCTCATGCATGATGGCACCATAAACGTTGACTTCCATGTTCCCACCCACATAAGGAACAGAGACCAGTCTCCCATTCACTGTCACCTGCACAAAGAAAGAACTCATTGGTAGTCCCAGCAATGAGGAATCCTAGAACTTCACCCTTGGGATTTTAGTGAAGTTACTGAGAGTCCCTGTACATTCATCACACTCAACCGCAACACTACACGCGAACGTTGATATCTGTCGGCAGCTCTTCTAAGATAAAGAAGAGCTTGACTAGAAAACAGAGCTGGACTTTGCAGAGCTTGACCAGAAGACAGACTGTTATAATACTGTACGGGTGGCCATGCACCAAGAACCTGAAAGCCTAGAGATAGGAACCTTGAGTGTATGCGACTCAAGAGGGAAGGGCAATGCCTTTAAGACAGGCTGGGAAAGTCGCCTTATTACCAACTCGTCAGAGCAGCGTCTCCAGGAGCATCCAGCAGCCGTGTCCAGCCCTTTGAATGCAAGGATGTTTTTGCTTCTCTGTGGTGGTGGATATCACAAAAAATATGCACAGAACTTTTTTAGTTCATCAGCTGTCGTTGTGTTAACGCATTTTATGTGTGACCCAAGACAATTCTTCTTCCAGTGTGGCCCAGGGAAGCCACAAGGTTGGACACCAGTGTCTTAATGGGACCACTTTAAGTCTTTCGTGTGTGCATGTGTGCCGCTAGAAGCTCTTTCTTGGGCAGCCCCCACCACATATCATATCAAACACATTAAAATGTACTCACATTCCGTGATGAATATAATTTTGCTGTAAAATTTTTGGAAGGATTTTTCATCATCTTGATTTTTTAATTTTTGGCTATGAGTTACTCACTTGATATACGACTAGCTAAGATTTTTCTGCAATTATTGTTCAAATTCAGGAATTCTTGCAAAGTGAGAAAATCTAGCCTACAAGTTGTTTTCACACAATGAAATATTTATGAGCTCTACACGAATAAGAAGTTGGTGTAATGTAACCTTTTGTGAGCATTTAATCAATCATATATATATATATATATATATATATATATATATATGTTTTGCAGTTTTCTTTTCAAATTTTGGAGGCCAATGCTTTATGTAGGCCTTAAATATTTTCAAAGGACCTAATTTAGGCCGTGAATGTTTCCCTTTGGAAAGCTTACAGGGTTTAGGCATTGGACTCACAATACCTCCCGGGTAAACAATCCTGATGCCAATTCCAATTCTCTACCAGTGCCAGAAACTGGCACTAAATTCACAATTTAATGCTATCTAAAAGTGATTCCGTCTTGCAAATCTGAGCCCGGAACAACATGAAATCAGGCCAAGACAAGGGGATGGCAATAAACCCCTCTAAGAAAGTGGTACTCCTCTCCTCTAGTTAAGCAGGAGGCAGAGCTCCTACCAAGAGCACCAACTAAAACCAATTGCCACCTGGTCCATGTGGTTTCCCTGACACTCTATTGCCTTGCCATGGGATCCACAGAAAGTACTTCTCACCTCCATGTCACTGTGCAGCTCGACAGAGAGGGCACTGTGCTTCACCTCGATGGATTTCATGCAGCCCTGCCTTGCTCCAGGGCTGCAGGCACCATTATGGAGAATCACCTCCAGGTCCTGCTCCTTGTTTTGAAATAGGACGTAAGAACAGCTGCCAGTCAGCTTGAAATTCTGCCCATCAAAGGTCACGATGTGCCGAGTGGAGCTGCCTGTGCACACGCCTGGACAGGCAGAAGCAGAGAATGGATGTGACATTATCCAAACCCCCATGCCTACTACATGCAGACAGGCAGGTGTGACCAAGTTGCACACAGATAAATACAGTAGAGACCGGAACGGGCCCTTCGAGGTCATATAGACCAATTTCCTCCTTTTTTACTAATTAGGAAACGGGGGCTCTGAGAGGTAGAGAGGTTTAGGTAAGTAACACTTGGCTATTAAATGTTTTCCTGGAGAATGTTACATAAAATGTGGCAAATTATAGAACCACACTTCTAAAAAATGTAAATGTACAGTGTAAACAATCCGTTCTACAGGGATGCCTTGGCCCAGAAGACAAAGTTAAGTTCCAGGGGTGTTATGACTCATTGAAATTAAGAAAAGCTAAGCAAGCTATGAGCTCATGATCTCATTAAAGAAAATTCACCTAAAGACACGTGTCCTTCCAACTGCCAAGTGACTAAGGCAATGGTACAAGTGACCATGTTAACTTAATCCCTTAAGAGACTGCACAGGAGAAATATTTCCAGAGCCAAAAAAAAAATAGTTGGGTCTCAATGCTCCCTCATTTGACCCTGAGTCATTCACATAAGTGGCAAATTCTCAAGGTTCCTATTAAAACATTATTGGTGAATACTAATCATTTTGCACCTACATAAGATGACTTGGTAAAAATCCTCACATTGAAAGCACCACCCCCATAAATGATTTGAAAGTTAACCTTGGACCTAAATGAAGTTGGAGATAAGCTTTCCAGACAAACCATGACCACATCTACAATGGCAGGTGAATACATGCCCAAGAGCTGAAACACAGATTCGGTGGAGCAGGGAGGTCCCACTAACGTCCCTCACTCATAACCAAGCCTGAGCCAACCTCTCCCTATGGGGGTGACTGGCAAGCAGCACATCCACTGACAAATGATGGGTCTGGAAGCACCATCAGAGCTAAGCAGCCTCCCCAGAAGTTCTACTCAAAATCCCCTATGTCCTTGAGCAGTCATTTCCAAGTGACAGTACTGAATGCTACTGGCTTACTAACATCCATGCTGCAAGTGATCCCAAACAAGCAGCTGTTGATACTGTCACATCAAGGAGTCAGCCCAACTGCCATAAGGATGAAATAAATCACAAGGCAAAGAAACGGTTTTAGCTCACACAAGGCAAGTTAGTGAGAATGGCTCTGCCCACCCTAAGATGAACTGTGACTGTGTAATGGGTACTTTACAGCCAGAGAAACTAGGGGTTGGCTTCTGTTTCACTTGCTTGCACTGTGACCTTGGATCAGTTACTTACCTTCACTGATCCTCTCCTAGCTCCTCTGCATAATAGGCCTATAATCGATAACTTTTAGTATTATTGTGAGAATTAGTTGCAATATAGATGAAATGCCTACCTAATAGTGCATGACTCACATGTGCATGTTTAACAAACAGATCTCCAAATCTTCACAAATAAGCCACAAAATAAATTCAATAGCTTGTAAATTGCTGTGTTGTAGGTATATTAAAACTTGAGGCCCTTCCATCTCCAGAATACCAAATTACCTCCCGACAAATCATCACATTATACTCTAGTTTAGTGATTAGTTTTAATGAGCTATATATATAAGCACATTCAAATGTTCAGGACATAAAGTTAGGCCGAACCAATTAAAAATTAATACATTAGAGTTATATAATAAAATGTTAATGCAGTTATAAAATATTATCACAGAGTAAAGTATATCACTCATAAATATCTCCTGAAATCATTATCTCATCTCTCTCCTTTTCTTCAACATCTTCTTACCCATTATCTTTCCAAGTGACAATACAAATATTTGTGATTGAATATTATATTAAAATTTTTGGCTGACTGTCAAAATGTAATGATGTCAGATACTAAAGTGAATTGTTAGCAAAATGTCAAATGTTCAAAAAGACATCCAGGTAGCCAAAGTGGGCCCTAATATTCCAGCTATTAATACTGTCAAGTCAAGGAGCCAGCTCCAATGGTCATGAGAATAAAATAAACCACAAGGCAAAGAAATATGTAGAGAGGGCCGGGCGCGGTGGCTCAAGCCTGTAATCCCAGCACTTTGGGAGGCCGAGACGGGCGGATCACGAGGTCAGGAGTTCAAGACCATCCTGGCTAACACGGTGAAACCCCGTCTCTACTAAAAAGTACAAAAAACTAGCTGGGCGAGGTGGTGGGCGCCTGTAGTCCCAGCTACTCAGGAGGCTGAGGCAGGAGAATGGCGTAAACCTGGGAGGTGGAGCTTGCAGTGAGCTGAGATCCGGCCACTGCATTCCAGCCCAGGCGACAGAGCGAGACTCTGTCTCCAAAAAAAAAAAAAAAAAAAAAAAAAATGTAGAGAGATATACATCCTCTGAACACAATGCAGAAAAGTAAGAACAAATTAAATTACTATGAAAAAAAGCATGCCTTCAGCATAACTAGAAAACAAGAAAATATCCACACTTTATTTATTTATTTTTTATTTATTTATTTTTTTTTCCAAGAGGAGTTTTACTCTGTCACCCAGGCTGGAGTGCAATGGCGTGATCTTGGCTCACTGCTACCTCCGCCTCCCCAGGTTCAAGCGATTCTCCCGCCTCAGCCTGCCGAGTAGCTGGAATTACAGGCATGCGCCACCACGCCTGGCTAATTTTTGTATTTTTAGTAGAGATGGGGTTTCACGTGTTGGCCAGGCTGGTCTCTAACTCCTGACCTCGTGATCAGCCTGACCTGGCCTCTCAAAGTGCTGGGATTACGGGCGTGAGCCACTGCACCCGGCCAAAACTACCCAATCTTTAAAATAGCTGTAAGTAAAGTAAAAGATAAAAAAACACCAAATCTCACCCAGCAAAAATCTCTCATGCCCTAGCTGTTAGCCTTTGTCATGAGCAAGGACAACCCAAGGAAAACTGAAAAGAAGAGAGAAGAGGAGAATGGGCAGCAAGCCTAAAATTTCTCTATAATCACCACCACCATCAGAAAGAAGAGCCCATCCTAAGGGCAAAAATATTTTAAAGTATTCTGACAGACCAGAGCAGGTGCTAAAGACACACATAATATTCAGTGACAACCTGACAAGCGTAGTTTCGAGGGGGCTGGGAGCAAAAAGAAATGGAAAGGTACTTGGAAAGTGACTGGAGACATAAAAATAAAGCCAATGGGAAAGTCAGGGTCCAGAAAAACCTGAAAAATCAGAGGCTACGCAACCCTTCTGTATCTACATGTACACACACACACACACCATGAAGGAAATGACTTTTCTATACTGATAGAAGGGAGAGTCATTGAACCAGAAATCTTGTAAAACCCAAAATTCACAAAATGAACAGAAGATTAAGCAAGTATATAAAAGTTTCTTTAAAAGATCAGAAAATGAGACCCAACACTCCTCATCTAATGAAAATTCCACAAAAAGGAAAAAACAAAAAACAAAATGCTATGACATAGAAAAAAACCTATGAGACAATACTCAAACTAAATTAAATACACTCGAACACCTGAAAAAATGAAAACCACCTTGAATCAGAATTTCAAAAACTAAGAAGAGAAATGAAGACAAGAATAAATAAAAATAGAACTTAGTGAACTTAGTGGGGGTGGGTAATAAAAGTGCAAAGTCAACTTTGAAATAAAGACTAAATTATAAGGACGCAAGGAAGATGACATCAAAATAAAAATTTAATAAAGAGCATCAGAGAAAAGCAAAAAAAAATCAAGAGAATGAAAATGAGTTAATGAAGGAAATATAAAGGTCAAAGAGACACTAATGAAAATGTAAGACAGGAGGAAAAATGGAGTCTTAAAAGAGAAAACAAAACAACAAAACAGAACTAACACTTAAAGAATATAACTCACGAAAACATTCTGGAAATCAAAAAAGAACAAAATCTATGTATGGGAGTCATGAGCCAGATGTCTGGGAAAAGTAACCCAAAACAGTCAACTCTGAGACATATTACAGGACACTATTAGACTTCAAATATAAAGAAAAAATTTTCCAGGCCTTCAGGTAAAAAGATCAAATTTACAAGGACGAAAGAATTATATTGGTATCAGATTTTTTCAAAAGCAATATGCAAAGCAAGGCAACAATGGAGCAGCATTTTTCAGGAATTTAGTGAAAGAAAGTGTGAATCAAGAATTCTGTATTCAGCCAAGGTGCCTTCTAGCATCAGTACTATAGAAGAACAGTTTTAAATACATAGGAATTAATGAAATTCTGTACCCATAAGCCCTTCTTAAGAAATCTACTAGAGGGCCGGGTGCGGTGGCTCACGCCTGTAATCCCAGCACTTTGGGAGGCCGAGGCGGGCAGATCACAAGGTCAGGAGATCGAGACCATCCTGGCTAACATGGTGAAACTCCGTCTCTACTAAAAAAAAAAAAAAATACAAAAAATTAACCAGGTGTGGTGGCAAGCACCCGTAGTCGCAGCTATTCAGGAGGCTGAGATAGGAGAATGGCGTGAACTGGGGAGGTGGAGCTTGCAGTGAGCAGAGATTGTGCCACTGCACTCCAACCTGGGCGACACAGCAAGACTCTGTCTCAAAAAAAAGAAAAAAGAAATCTACTAGAGAATGTTTCCTCCAACTAAGAGATGACTAGGAAATGTTATCAAAACAACTAAAGTGAGCATTTTTATTTATATAGTCATAGATCTAAAACTAAAAAAAAAAGGAAGAATGGAAGACTAATGTGCAAATGTTATATGCTGTGACAAAGTGGAAATAATGGAACTTGACAATGGGATGAGAGGGGAGGGAATAAGAAAACTTAGAACAACCTCATTGATTGTTGTACAGCCATAGGGAGAAGTTAAAGAATGCTATTAAAAACGGGCAAACTGATAAATGAATGATTAGATTTAAAAATATGGGCCTGAAGGCATTTTAGAAAGGTATAACTACCTAGGTAATGACAGGAACAAAAGCATAAACCTTCCTAGACACCAAATACTTGACATATCACCACATTTATAAATGAAAAAATAAATAACAATTATAAAATATGATGATAAAGGAAGATCAAACACAAGATGGCAATAAGTGAGAATGGGCTTAACCTGTCTACTAAAATGAAAAGGTTTCAATTCAGTTCAAACGCAAGACCCAACTATATGCTATATAACTAAACTTCAGAAAGGCTAAAGTAAAGGGACAGGCAAACAATATCAAACAATAAGAAAACAGGGATGCAGATTCTGCTATCAGACAAAATAAAATTCTGGCCAAAAAAAAGTTTCAGTGTGACTAATAAGAGCATTCTGAATAGTGTAATTCACAATGAAGCCACAACAGCTGTGAATATCAACGCACCAGACAACACAGCAACCATCTTCATAGAGCAAAAACTATAGGAGAAGCAAGGAGACATTGGTAGACAAACTAGTAACAGGATAGTTTTACACATCCCTTTCAGAACCAGGTAGATAAAATGGGGAAAAGGTAAGTAAGACTATAGAAGACATAAACATTAAAATCAAAATATGTAATTCTCATGGAGCGGGGGCAGGAAGAGAGCAAGGCATCTCAAACTCTACACCCTGATAATAGAGAATACACTTCACAAAAATTGATCATGTATTGGATCACGAAGAAAATAACAGTAACTTCCACAAAGTAGAACTATTACAAACACTCTTGTCAGAGTATAGTAAGATTAAGAACTTTTTAATTATTGTTTAAAAAGATCTTTACACTTGGAAATTTTTTTAATTTATGATATAAATCCTGGGTAACGGGGGCAATAAAAACCAATAGTACAGAATTTTTTTAAAAAATGATAATAAATATACTGCATATCAGACTCATTGGGATACATATAAAGTGGTCCTAGGAAAATTCCTAACAGTAAACATTCCTGTCAATAAAAACAAAACAATTAAAATGAATGAAATTCCCAGTTCCAATTAAATAGAAAAGCACAAAAGGTAAACGAAAAGAAAATTCAAGGAAAGAAATCATAAAATAGCAAGAATAAAAGCAGAAATCAATAAGGCACAGAATATAAAAACAATAAACATAATTAATAAATTGAAATCCTGATTTTTAAAAAAATCCAGAAAGACAAATCATGAGTTAATTTGATCAAGAAAAAAAGATAATAGACATGTATATAAAGAAATAACAAAGGAAAATCATTACACAGAATTAGTATTATAACAGATTACTGTGAAAATTTTACTTGTACCCTAGAAGATATATGAGCAAAAAATAAAATTTTAATTAAAAAAAGACTACTTTGAAGACCTCTATAGAATAAATGTGAAAATCTAGATGAAATGGATACATTTCTAGGAAAATGGAGATTAAAAAAATTAATTCCTATAGAAAAAAGACAAATCTTAAGCATACCAATCTACATGGAAGAATTAGAATAAGTTAGTAGGAATTAAATAAAGTTACTCCACCAAAAAAAAGAAATAAAAAACAAAATACCAACCCCAAATGATTTCACAAGGAAATTTTCCTAAACTTCCAAAGACCTGATAGTCCTGAAGCTCCATAAATTGTTCCACAGTACTGAAAATGAGAGAAAATGTCTTAAAGCTATTAATGAAACCAGTTTTAACACCGGTATCTAAACCAGATCAAGACAGTATTCCCCCCGCCACACAAAAAAAAAAAAAAAAAAAAAACAGGGTGGGAGACAGGGGGAAGATGGTGAAGTAAGAAGCACCAAAAATCTTTCTCCCCACCTACACAACAACAGCATTGGCAGTATCTGTCTCATGTAGTAAATCAACAGAAACTATCCCTGAGAAAGACCAGATGGTAGACTTACTGAAGAAAGACTTTAAAACTACTGTCTTAAAAATTATCAAAGAGCTAAAAGAAGATGTAGACAAAATCAAGAAAATGATGTATGAACAGAATGGAAATTTCAATAAAGAAATTGAAATCATAAAAAGGAACCAAAAAAGTTCTGGATGTTATTGTAATCTTAGTTTGTGACTTCACTTTTTGTTTTCTACATGATTTAAGAGACTAATGCATTAAAATATATATATGTCTATGTTTTTGAACACACAATGTATAAAGATGTGATTTTATGACATCAATAACTGAAAGTGTGTGGGGACAGAGCTGCATAAGAGCAGAGTTTTGTCTGCTACCGAAGTTGACCTGGTATAAATTCAAAGTACAGCGCTATAACTTTAGGACGTTAAATGTAATCCCCATGGTAACCATAAAGAGAATAGCTATAGAATACACAGAAAAGAAAGGAAAAGGGAGTTAAAATGTTTCACTACAAAAAAAAAAAATCAACCAAACACAAAGGATGACAACATGGATGAACCTTGAAGACATTCTGCTAAGCGGAATAAGCCAGTCCCAACAGGAAAAATGTGTAATTCCACTCAAAAGAGGTGCTTAGAGTAGTCTCATTCACAGAGACAGAAAGCAAAACGGTGGTTGCCAGGGGCTGGAGGAAGAGGGAAATGGGGTATCATTGTCTAATGAATAAAGCATTTCAGTTTTACAAGATGAAAAAAGTTCTGGCAATGGATGGTGGTGATGGTTACATCACAATGTGGATTTTCTTAATGTCACTGCATATATACTTAAAAACAGTTAAAAGAATATATTTTATATTTATATTACTGAAAATTAAAGTAGTTTTAAAATTACAGACCAAAAATACTATGAATGTCAAAACCAATGTACTAAATAAAATATTACCAAACAGAATCCAACACCACATTATGAAAATAACAAACCACAGCCAAGTGGGATCAACATTAGGAAATTCCTTCAAACAATATACCATATCAATATATTCAAAGAAAAAAAAATCAAGAGATTATCTCCACAAATGTTGAAAAAGCCTTCACCAACACCAAAATTCCACAATTGCTCTTGACAAAAAAAAACACTCAAAAATGAGAATCGAGGGATATTTTCTTAATACGATAAAATATGTAATAATGTGTGTGCACGTGTGTGTGTGTGCACGTGCAAGATACTCCATTGCTATTCAATGTTGTACTAAAAAGTTTATTAATGGAATTCATCATGAGAAATTAATTGGTGGCACAAAAATTGACAAGAAGAAAAACAATTCTATCTGCAAATGACACACTATCATACCCAGAAAACCCTAGAGAATTCATGATAAAACTAACTCAATAATAAAAGAATTCAGTAAAGCTATAGGATACGGAATTAACATATATAGATATTTGTGTTACATATATAGATATACGTTATATATAGATACATATAGATATATATATCAATACCCTTTATATACACAAACAGTAAGTAGTTAAATAACATAATGGAGAAGAAAAAAGTCTCATTTACAATAGCAACAAAGATGATTCAATACTTGGAATAAACTTAGCAAGAAATATGCAAAACCCAAGTGAGTAAACCTTAGAACACTTCTAGAAGACAGACAAGTCAGCTTGAGTAAGTGGACATGCTTGTTCTCGGATAGGATGATTTAACATCATAAAAATGCCAGTTCTCCCAAAGTTAATGTATAAATTTAATGCAATTCCAATAAAAATACCAACAAACTTTTTATGGAGGTAAACAAGTTGACACTGAAGTCTATATGGAAAAAATAAACATTAAAAAATAGCCAGGAAAACACTTTAGAATAAAACTTGTAGAGGTACTAAGTCCTACCAGACAATAAAAATACTATAAAGCCTTTAATGACAAAATATTAGAGGTATTTCCTCTAATTAAGAGTGTGTGGTAATTAAGACAAAATGTGGTTTTGGTATATGAATAGCTTACAACAAGTGGAATCAGAAAATAAGTTCAGAAAAAAGCCCATGCACATATGAAAATTTGTTTTATGATTATTAAGTGTTATCTCACATCACTAGGGGCAAATATTGACATGTTAATAAATAGTGCTGCAACCTATAGCACAGATAATGAGCTAGTAATTCCAATATTTAAAATAAAGGATAAAGATTAAAACCCAATGGAAAGCAGAAATAATGAACAACTTTAGGGAAGAAAATAGACATTCAGCTTCAAGAAGCCCAAAAGACTCCAACTAGAATTAATTTAAAGAAGTCCACTACAAGACATAATCAATTTGTCAAAAGTCAAAGACAAAAACAGAATTTTGAAAGCAGCAAGAGAAAAGCAACTTTTCATATAAAAGGGGGCCACGATGAGACTATTAACAAATTTCTCAGCAGAAACCTTGCAGGCCAGAAGGGAGATAGATGATCGATTCAAAAGAAAACATGGGCAGCCAAGAATACTCTCTCTAGCAAAACTGTCTTTCAAAACTGGAGGGGAGATAAAGACTTTCTCATGTCAATAAAAGCTGAAAGAATTCATCACCACCATACCTGCCTTATAAGAAATGCTAAAGAGAGGTCTATCATACTGAAATAAAAGAATGCTAGCCAGCAACATGAAAACATATGAAAGGTAAAAGTCCTGGTAAAGGTAAATATGCAAACAAATATAGAATATTTTAATACTATAATGACAATGTATAAATCTTTGAATTCTGGTATAGAACTTAAAAGACAAAGTTATAAAAATAACTGTCACTATAAAAATCAGTCAATGAATATACAACATTAAAAAATGCAATGTGTAACATCAATAACATAAAGTGGGGGAGACGGAGTAAAGAGTAGAGTTGTGTGCAATTGAAATTAAGTTGTTATAAACTTAGAATAGACTGTCATAAGTATAGGATGTTTTATGTAAGCTTCATGGTGACCACAAAGAAAATACCTATAGAAGATACATGAAAGGAAATGAGAAAGGAATCAAATCTCCTCATTACCCCAAAAAGTCAATGAAACCCAAAGAAGGGCAGTAAGAGTAGAAAAGAGGGACAAAAAAAGCTACCAGACAGACTGAAAATAAACACCAAAATGGTAACAATAAGTCCTTCCCTATCAGTAGTTACTTTAAGTATAAATAGAATAAGCTTTCCAATCAAAAGCCATGAAGTGACTGAAATGAATTTTTAAAAATAAAATAAAACAGTCAGGTGTGGTGGCTCACGTCTGTAATCCCAGCACTTTGGGAGGCTAAGGCAGGCAGATGATGAGATCAGGAGATCAAGACCCATCCTGGCTAACATGGTGAAACCCTGTCTCTACTAAAAATACAAAAAATTGGCCAGGTGTAGTGGCACGTGCTTGTAGTTCCAGCTACTCAGGAGGCTGAGGCAGGAGAATCACTTGAACCCGGGAGGCAGAGGTTGCAGTGAGCCGAGATCACGCCACAGCACTGCAGCCTAGGCAACAGAGCAAGACTCCATTTAAATCAATTAAATCAATTAAATCAACCAATCAATCAATGTAAAACAAGATCCAACCATATGCTGTCTATGAGAGCGACTCACTTTGGATTTAAGGATGCACATAGGTTGAAAGTGAGAAGATGAAAAAAGATATTTCATGCCAATGTTAACTAAAAGAGAGCACAGGGAACCATACTTAGACAAAGTAGACTTTAAGTCAAAGATGGTCACAAGAGACAAAAAAAAAGGACATTATATAGTGATAAATGCATCAATTCACCAAGGAGATGTAATAATTATAAATACATTGCACCCAACATTAAAGTACACAAATATAAGAAGCAAATATTGGCAGAACTGAAGATAAAAATAGAACAACACAATAATGAGAGATTTTAATATCTCACTTTCAATAATGGATAAAAAATTCAGACAGAAGATCAATAAGGAAACAGAGAACTCAAACAACACTATGGCCCAAGTGGACCTATCAACCAAATACAGAACATTCTACCGAACAACAGCAAAATATACATTCTTCTCAAACACAGAACAGTCTGCAGAATAGGTCACATGCTAGTCCACAAAACAAATCTTAACAAATTCAAGGAGACTAAAATCATACCAAGTATCTTTTCTGACCACAATAGAATAAGACATGGCTAATAGAAATAATTTCAGAAAGTTCTCAAATATGTGGAAATTAAACAATACTCTTGAACAACCAATGGGTCAAAGAAGAAATCAAAAGAAAAATCAGAAAATATTTTGAGAAAATCAAAAACTAAAGCACAACATAGCAAAGCTTATGGGAAACAGCAAAAGCAATAAAAGGAAAGTTTACAGCAGTAAATGTCTACAGTAAGAAAGATCTCAAACAAATAACCTAATTTTACAACATAAGGAACTAGAAAATGAATAAACTAAGCCCTAAGTTAGCAGAAGGACAGAAATAATAAAGATTTGAGGAAAAATAAATGAAATATAGGATATAAAATATCAATAAAACTTAGAATTGGTTTTTTTAAAGGTCAACAAAATTAACAAACCTTTAGCTAGATTAACCAAGACAAAAAGAGAATACTCAAATAAATAAAATCTGAAATGGAAGTGGTGATATTACAACTGATAGCGCAGAAACAAAAAGGGTAGTAAGAGACTACTATGAACAACTACACATGAACAAACTGGATAACCTAAAGAAATAAATCCCTGAAACATACAACCTACCAAGACTGAATGAGGAAGAAACAGAAAATCTGAACAGCCCCACAATTAGTAAGGAGATCAAATTAGTAATCGTAATCTCCCAACAAAGAAGAGCTCAGATGCTTTCACTGGATAATTCTACCAAAGATTTAAAAAAGAATTAATGCCAGTCTTTCTCAAACTCTTCCAAAACACTGAAGTGGGAAACCTACTTAATGAAGCCAGAATTACCCTGGTACCAAAGTCAGACCAAAGACTTTACATTAAAAAAAAAAAAAAAAGAAGTCAATATTCCTGATGAACATAGATGCAAAAATTCTCAACAAAATGATGGCAAACTGAATTCAACAGCACAATAGAAGGATCATACACTCTGACTGCGTACGATTTATCCCTCAGATACGAGAATGGCTCAACGTCTAAAAATCAAAAAATGTGATACATAGCATTAACAAAACAAAGGATTAAAATCATACCATCATGTCACTAGATGCACATAAAGCATTTGTCAAAATTCAAACACCATTTCATGATTAAAACATTCAACTAAGAATAGAAGGAAATTACCTCAACAAAATAAAAGCCATTTATGAAAATGCCACAGCTAACATCACACTGAATAGTGGAAAACTAAAAGCTTTTCCTCTAATCAGGAAGGAGGCAAGGAGGCCCACTCTCACCACTTCTATTCAACATAGCACGAGAAGTCTTAGCCAGAGCAATGAATCAAGAAGATATAAAAGTCACCCCAATCAAAAAAGAAGTAAAATTATCTATTTGCAGATGACACGATCTTATGTGTAGAAAACTCTAAAGATTTCACCAAACAGTTGTTAGCAAATTCAGCAAAGTTGAAACAAATTCAGTTGCAGAATACAGAATCAACATATAAAACTAGTTGTTTCTATACACTAACAATGACCTGTCCACATGAAAAAGAATGAAATTGGACTCTTATCTTCTGTCACACACAAAGTTAAACCAAAACCAAACTTAAACACTGATACGTAAAACCTGAAATTAAAAAACTCCTAGAAGAAAACACAAGAACTTTGCAACATTGGTCTTGGCGAAGATTTCTTGGATATCGTTGCCAAAATCAAGGCAACGAAAGCAAAAATAGACAAGTGGGACTACGTCTAACTAAAAAGCTTCTGTGCAGCCAAAGAAACAATCAACAGAATAAAAAGGCAGCCTACAGAGTGGAAGAAAATATTTGCAAACCATACATTTGATAAAGGGTTAATATCCAAAATATATTAGGAACTCATACAACTCAATAGCAAAAAAAAAAAAAAAAAAAAAATGCAAACAACCCAATTTAAACATGAGCAAAGGACTTGAAAAGACATTTCTCCAAAGAAACATCCAAAAAGTCAATTATATGAAAAAAAAATTCAACATTACTGACCATCAGGGAAATGCAAATCTAAACCATAAAGGGGTATCATCTCATACATGTTAGAATGGCCATTACCCACCCCCTCCGCCACACACACACACCAAGAAACACCAAGTGTTAACAAGAATGTGGAGAAACTGAAACCCTTGTGCATTGAAGGTGAGAATGTAAAGTGCTGTAGCCACTACGGAAAACAGTAAGAAGGTTCCTCAAAAAATTAAAACTAGTATTAGCATATGATCCAGCAATCCTACTTCTGGGTATTCATCCAAAAGCATTGAAATCAGGATCTCAAAAAGAGACCTACACTTCCATGTTCATTGCAACGTTATTCACAATAGCCAAGAGGTGGAAATAATCCAAATGCACATCAGTGGACAAATGGATAAAGAAAATGTGGTATATACATGCAATGGAATATTATTCAGTCTTTAGAAAGAAGGAAATCCTTTCATATGCCACAACATAGATGAACTTTGAGGACATTAAGCTAAGTAAAATGAGCCAGTCACAGAAGGATAACTACTGCATGAATCCACTTATAGGAGATATCTAAAATAGTCAAATTCATAGAAGCAAAAAGCAGAATGGTGGTTGCGGGGGTTAGGAAAAGGAGAAAAAGGGAAGTTGCTGTTCAATGGGCATAGTTTCAGTCACACAAAACAAAAACTTTTAGAGATCTGCTGTACAACAACTTGCAAATAGCTAACAATATTGCACTGTACACTTGAAAATTTATTAAGGGGGTAGATCTCAAGTGTTTTTATCACAAATTTTCTAACGGGAAAATGGGGAAAGGCATGAGCAGAAAATTCACAAAATTAAACCAAAAAATGGCAATTAAACATATGAAAAAATGTTTAACTTAACTCATCATTAGAAAAATGAATCCTGAAAAGTAAGAAATTCGCAAAAACAATAAAATAAAAACTATAACACCATACTCCCTCAGCAAGGCTGTGGAGAAGCATGCACTCTCACACCTCACTGATGGAAAAGCAAATGGATGGACGTTCCAGTTCTGCACAACCACATCTCACCTGTTGGACGAGAATCTGGGAATATCTAAGGGGAACTTCACACGCACTTATCGTTTGACCCAAGAATCTCATCTCTAGGAATCTACCCTGAAGGCACACCTCCAACCATATGAAAATTCGTATGTTCAGGTTTACTCATTGCAGCATTGTCATTACAAAACGCTGGAAACAGCCTAAATGCACACACATAGAAGAACAGCTGGGTAACCTGTGGTACGCAATAAAGTACTAGGAAGCTGTCTTTGAAATGACATCGAGTAATTTCCAGGACATGCTTTCAATCAAAACAGGCAAAGCTCTTTGTACAGAGAAAAGCTGACCATACCCTCCTTCCCGGAGGCAGGCAGCCCAAATTGGGACTGGGAGGTGTTTTAACTCTAATCAAATTCGAAGTTTTGATTATTACACAAGAGTGGGTACCCAATTATCAATTGAGACTTTGTCTTATGACTTAAAAGTAACTATAGATTTCTTTATGAATACACAGAAACAACGTAAGGTCTGGTGGAGTTTTCACCTCGACCAAGAGGGAAATTTATCTCCCTAAATAAAATCTAAAGGGAGAGTGAGCTGTAACATACAGTTGTGATTGCATCCCACCGGTTATGTCTGTTCAGCATGAAGGTTACAATCCGCGGCCAAGTCACGGTCACCATAAGCAGCCGTTTCTCCCAAACACGAGACAGAAGGCTAACCCAGCCCATGGAGGAAATGCTCTCCACAAGCGTACATGAGATGGACTTTAAATATTTCTTCCTCTTAATCCAGGCCACCTTGGTGATGTGCTTTTGCAATAGGTGTGGTTGGAGAGTTTTCTGGAAGCATCTCTCTCACTGCTTACTTCCACTGCTATACCCTGAATACATAGATTCCTAAAGGTTGACTTGCCAACAGCCAAGCTGAATACCGACCTCAGAAAAGCAATTCTTCCTTCTGGTTATGCATATTCTGGGGAAGTGCCTTCCCAAGACAGAGAAAGAGGGCAGTGATCCCTGAGACTGGCTGAAAGCATGTCCAAAGAGCACAGGAGGAAAGGAAGGTGAGCGAAGGTAGCACTGTGTATGCAGTGATGAGGGAAAGGGTACTTCTGGGCTGGTTGGTGCCTGCTCTACTTTTCTGCACAGCCAAGCTAAAAGCACTGCCCTGGCTGGAGAAGCAAAGGACTCACAGGGGCAGGTCCAGCGGCAGCCACAGGTCTCTTCCACTTTAACAGGGGACTGGCTGTTGGGGCATGAAGGCCTCAGCCCCCGGTCACAGTTGACCCGATGACTCTTCAGTAAGGTCTGGCCATCTGGCTGGCAAGTCACGGTGTGGCACTGGTCTGGCAAGGTCCAGACGTCCCCAGGCTGCAGAAGCAAACAGTAGATTCAGGCAGGGAATAAGATGAGGTACTCCAACTCCAAGCCCATCTGCCAGATAACTGACTCCTGGAATTGAACACAGGCCTACACAGCAAGGAGGCCTCCTGTACATGAGACAGGAAGCAAAACACAAAATGTACAGATGGACCCTCAGAAACAAGGTAACAGTGAGAGGAAGCACTGGACTAAGACCAAAGGAGGAAAAATTAACCAGTGGGAACAAGAACCCCAAACACATCTCTAATCTTTCTTTCAAAGTCAACAGAAAAGAACCTACCCTCTTCTCATTCCCATCTTCATCCATGCAAATCCTAACAAATCCTGCAACAGACACAAGTAAGATCTTAGTTCCCATCTTTCACCCAGAAATTCTGAACCATTCACAATGTCTGCTAAAGCAACCTGGTCTAGTTTTTGAAATCATCTGAACTCTTCTGAAAAGAATCTGAACAAGGTTAACAGTGGAGACACAGGGACACGAGGCTAAGAGGTGGTCATCCTGTGGTTCCTCAGACATGCTGTATGGTTATTAATAATTATGATGCCAATAACAGTGATAATATGGCAACAACTACAGCTTACACTGTCATTATCTTAGTTCACATGTAGATCACACCAGGGATGGGGAAGGTGGGGAGATGAAGCAAGATCCTGGAAACCTGAAAGAGATCTAACTTGAAGATTCCTACCAAGAGAGCTGCCATCTGTCTGTACAGCTATTAGCTGTAAGTCAACACTTGCATAGCGCTATTACCCTTTAACGGCAAACTTGCATTGACTTATTCCTCTGAAGGACAGTAGCTCTATGCGGGTTCTGACTTACAGCTAGTAATGGGAAAATATACAAACCCAGCCCCAAAAAGCATGTGTGTATGTGTATATGTGCGTGTGTGCATGCATATATATACACATATATGTGCATATACACATATATATGAAATGCATGTACATTTCATAAACATGTCATTCATATACATACACATATACGTATATATATACACACACACGTGTGTGTGTGTGTATATATATTTTTTTGAGACGGAGTCTCACTCTGTCACCCAGGCTGGAGTGCACTGGCACAATCTCAGCTCACTGCAACTTCTGCCTCCTGGATTCAGGCGAGTCTCCCGCCTCAGCCTCCCGAGTAGCTGGGACTACAGGCGTACGCCACCACGCCTGGCTAATTTTTTGTATTTTTAGTAGAGATGGGGTTTCACCGTGTTAGCTAAGATGGTCTTTATCTCCTGACCTTATGATCTGCCCGCCTCGGCCTCCAAAAGTGCTGGGATTACAGACGTGAGCCACCGCACCCAGCCAAAAGCATTTTAAGTTTCTAACCTAAAATCAACTTAAACTCTGGTACTTTGATATGAGTTGCCACATTATTGTATTTCTAAAGCCCTTTATATCCATGTTGATGGTGAGTCTAGGCCCATGGGGAAGAGACTGTATCTACGAAACGCTGGGGTTCCTTGCTTATGTCTTCTGATTCTTTTATCCAAGCCCCCTCCTACACAAATAAGTTTAGGCTCTCTCTGCCAAGTTCACATGGACAATTCGAGTGGAAACAGGACCATACACAGCAAGCTTTCTGCTGGCCCCATGAGGGTTTGTGGTATCAACCTCCCAGGAGCAGAAACTTACAGGTCCTGGTCTACATAATAATCTTCATTCAAGGCCAAATCTTATGCATGGGCACCCCCGGGGTCTCTTGAATAGTATTTTTGTTTCTATGGTGGGTTTGTTTTGGAACCTTTTTTTGAGAGAAGAAAGAAAGGTATTGTAAGACTCACCAGAACACAGTTTGTGGAGGAAGGAATTGCCCAAGGTGACCATGGTAGGGAGGTCTTCGATTCGCTGGAGCTTCACCACGTTAGAGTTACCTGCTGGGCCTGCCAAGATCCTTAGCTGGGCTGCATCGTAGCGATCTCCAATTCCAATAGGGAACACTGTCACTCCTAGAATTAGCAAAGAGACAGGAAAGGATCTGTGGGCAAGTAGGCTCAAAATGGACTGGCTTGATCTGAACAGCATCTGAACAGAGCCTCATGTTTTCCAGGCTGGTCGCATACAGCAGCCCTACGAGGACGATATTCAGTCAACAGATATTAATGAGCTCCTACTCTGTGTCAGATACTATTGCATGCAATAGGGATACAGCAGTGAACCAAGCATATAAAGTCCCTCCCTGTCCCCCATCCTCATGGAGAGATAGACAACCAACACACAAACAAAGTAAATATACAGAATTTCAGATGTGGCTAAATGCTTAGGAAAAAAACAAAATGAGATGAGGAGGATGAGAATGCCCAGGGCTGAGGTGGGGGTTACTGTTGCATGCATGGCAGTTGGAGAAGCACTTGGTGAAAAGATGGCATCTGAGCAGAGACCTAACGTAAGGATAGAAGGAGCAAGAGGATATCTGAGGGAGGGACATCCCAAGCAGAGAGAAGAGTGAGTGCAAACGCCCCAGAGCAGAAGTGTGACTGCATGCTCCCAGGGGCTGGGGAGAGACGGACAAGCGAGAGAGGGAAAGAGCATGGATCAGGCAATGCTCCATTGGCCATGGTAAGGACTCACCATGTTCTGTGAATGAAACAAAGCCAGCCAAGATGACAGAGCAGAGGACAGGAGCTGCCTTTATGATTTTAAAGGGCCACTGCAGCTACTGCGCTGAGAATGAGCTGCAGGGGACAAAGGTGGAAGGTGGGGTTCCAGTTAGACAGCTATTTCAATAGTCCAGGTGAAAGATGATGGGGACTTGGATTGAGGTGACCCTGGTGGACATGGCGTGGAGTGGTGTAACTCTCAATGTGTTTTGAAGATGGAGCTATAGTTTATTCGTGGCTTGCATGGAGGTATCAGGAAAAAGGAAGAAGAATCAAGGATGCTGAGCTTTTTGAACTGAACAACTTTCGTAATTGCCATTCTCTAAGATGAGAAAGATGGATGTGAAAATCAGGAGTTTAGTTTTGCCTATTGGAGCATGCAAGCTGAGTTGAGGAGATATGAATTTCAAAGTCAGAAATGTATAAATATATTTAGACCCGTGACACTAAACTAGACCACCAAGGGGGTGTATGTAAGAAGAGAAGAGAAAATATCACAGGGCTGAGCCCGGAGAACGTGCATGCTCATTTACACATGAGAAACCGAGGCTTCGGACAGTTAAATGACTTGCTCTGGATCACGTTCACTTCCTCAAGACCACAACTGCTTCCTTTCCCAATGAAAATCTTTCTTTAGATGCTTGATACTAAAGGAGAAAAAAATCTCCATCCTGAAATTCCTCAATTCAGTTCCCCAGAAATTTCTAGGAATTTGCAATGTGCTTCAGGTTGGAGCGGATTTTCTACTAGCAGTTTTTCAGCTATCGTAAGTTTGTTATATTATCCAAATATTTATCCTTTCCCTTTTAGTGTCCTTTACCCTAAAATCACAGATTTCATAAACATGTCACATTCATTCACTCAACAAATGTTAAATGGTCACCTATTTTGTGCATCATCCACAGATGATACAAAAATAAGCAAGTTCTTCCCTTGCCTTCAAAGAACTCCCAGTTTTTTGCAAGGAATAGATATGTTACAAATATGATACAATACGATTTTGCACATTTTGAGTAGCTCATATGTGACATAGAGAATGGAGCAAATAACTTTCTCAGGAAGAACATCAGGAAGACAGCAGAGATTCTGACAGCACTCCTAGGCATGGTTCTGAAAGATTAACAGTTCTCCAGGTGGCCATGAGGGGACTCAATGTCACTCAACTCACCCAGACCTCCTTCAGCTGGGAGGTGGTCCCTCAGACTCGACCACCTGTCCCGGCTCACATCCTGTTGATATTAAGAACATGATAAGCACATGTTCTCATGCAGCACAAGGCTGGACACGTGGACCCTTCCCTTTCCTACAGCATGATCCTTTGTCTCTCATCCATTCAACCCTGCCAACCCCATTAGCCTGGTACCAGGAACAAACTCTAAATACATAAAGTCCCCATCGGTTCTCAAGGCCCCACAATGAGGCCTCAGACATGACATTTTAGTAAGAGACCATGAATCCTCCTTTAGAAAGGAAGGGCATACAGGTAGGATCACCCTTGGAAACAAAGGGAAAATGTGGAGAAATTAAAGGTTATAATTAGTCATAAAGATACAGGCTCAACACACACTTATTATTGTTTGGTTTCCAAATCACATTGTGATTGGATAATTTCCTGCTGTTTGATACCAGGACAGAGGTCGGTACTGAGTATATTTAGTATCAGACACAACATCCGAAAGTAACCCCAGCCCACTTTTAATCCTCTATCATTTCTAAAGTCTCGCTCTCCTGAACTGAGGACTGTACACCAGATTCTTACTGTTGGATCTGGCGGCATCAGCTGCTGCATCCACCGAATCCACAGAGACGTCCATGACCAGGATGACCACCGCCTTCGAGGCTCCCGGCCTGGCACCATGCATTTCTGAAGTCAAGTATCGCACAGCAAAGCCCAAAGCATCCCCTGAGGATGGAGAACAGATCACGCCAAGTCAGTACTGACTGCGGCTGGACACCCTGTTTCACGGAGGATCCTTAAGTTACTCAAAAGCTGAATGATTCAGAGACTCCGAGGAACACCCAGTTGAGACCTGGAAGAGGATCTAGCCCCTCACTTTCCAGAAGAAGAAACTAAGGCCAAGAAGCAAAGTGACTGGCCGAGGTCACACAGTCATTTATGCCAAAAATTAGAAGCAGAACGGAGATTCTGCATCCAGCCTGTGGCACCAAAGTTACCGATTTGGCTGGGGCCTCCCTCCCGCTGCATGACGTCCACAAGGTTCAGCAAATGGGCTTTCTCCAGGGCCACATTCCACGGCACGTCAATGGTGGTGATGCTTCCATACTGGAGCACTGACACCTGAGTGAGATGAGGCCCTAAAAGGAACAAGAAAATGAGGATTATTTTCTATCAAGTGGAGTCCCAAAAAGAGCCTCTTCATCACCGGCTGCTTCAAGGTGCCTCGCTCACTCACCTATATTGGCTTTTGAAATGAAAGCCTTGGCAAAACTCTTCATTTCATCAAAATAAGAAGCTGGGAAACTGGAGGAGCCATCCAGGAGAAGGATCACATCCAGGGGCTGGCTGCAGTCTGCAATGACAACCAGGAAGGTGAGCACACAGGTGCCAGCAGGGACACTGGCCGCCAGGCCTACAACCTGAAATCCAATAGGATCTGCAGGGCAGGCTGACCACGTGGCACCACCAAGGTTGGGGGAGTGCCTTCATGAGTGCAAGGGCAACGTGGGCCAGGGAGGAGGGGGTGGGAGAGAGGGAGTTCCTGGGGCCTGACTCCTCAGGTTTGGAGACATTGAGAAGACTCCGATTCTACCCACAGGAAGTTTGAATGTCTACAAATAAAAGCGGCAGGTATGGACTTCCTCAGTAACAAGGGGCCACCACTTTTCTAGAATTGAGTAAAATACTGGCCTGGCAAGACAAGGAGACTACAAAAGGAAATGGAGCGGCAGCCCCTCTCTGGACAATGAGCTGCTGTCCTCAGATCTTGCAGGGCAGGTGAACGTACTGTGATTATTCCACCTACAAATACCTAGTGCTCTTGTTAGTGTCTGAGCACATCTGAGATTTGATGAAATGATATAATTGTTGCTTTCCTCAGCAAAAATATTACAAGAATTTAAATAGATCTATGAACATGAATAAAAACAAAGAAACAAAAGTACTGACAAGTGTGAGACTCAAAAGATACTAAAAGAAGGCTAGTTATTCTGGGATGGTCCCAAACACATTGAATAAAGATGTTCAGGAACTAGGAATGGATTAGATGCCAGTGTCAGTAAAAGGTAGTAAATACAGCAGTGGGAGCAAGCATTTTTTTGAGCACTTGTCATGTGCCAGATGCTATTTTAAGCAAGTAGGTGCTATTATTATCACCATTTCATAGATGAGGAGACTGATACACAAAGAGGTTAAGTACTTGCCCAAAATTACCCAGCTAACAAGTGGCAGAGACAAGATTCAAACTAAGGCAGTCTGACACCAGTTTCTGAAGACTGCACCTGCTACCTGGCACCTGACTTCCTGGTCTCGCCCTGAAGAATGTCAGCTACTCAGAATAATTTCACCCACCCAGTATGGTCAAAAGGAAGCTTATCCTCACCACCTTTAACAGAGGTTACCTTGAAAGCAGAGGGTGGAATGAGTGGGGAAAAGGCTGTGTGATAAGGACAGACTTGCTTTTTGTTTGTTTGTTTGTTTACTCCTCCCTGGTATTGTTAAAATGTTAACAATAGGCTTCCATTACCTTTGAATTTATATAAGCACGCACTATAAGAAAAGATCTTCCCCCGAAAAAGGGTCACAGTCTGTCTCCCTGCCAGGGAGGTGAGGAAGCACGGGCCCTTTGAAGGCAAGGTTCAACCAAGGGCACACAGAGCAGGGACGCCAGGATTGGAACCCGAGTCTTATCTCGGCAGATGCACGCAGCACCAAGGCCACGCCAGCCCTCGCCCAGCCCTCCCACCTGCACACAAGGTGCCAGCATACCAGGCGCAGGGGAGAGGGTGGGGATCTTCAGCCCCTCTCCGGAGCAGCAGCTCTGCAGCACCAGGTCAGGAGCCTCTCGGGGGAGCGTCTCAAAGTCCTGGATGAGGATGGGGGCATTGGGCCAGCCAATCCTCTCCAGCTCCTGCACGTTGGCATGAGGGCCCACTCCAATGGGCACCACCTGGATGTCTCCAGGCAACCTCTTGATCTCATCAGAGGCAGGATTTCCGGTGACCATGTAGACCAGGTTGGGCGCCTGCTCTCGGTCACCCTGGCTGAGCAGGAAGCTGTGCTCGGAGAGGTACTGCAGGGCCAGCCCAGTGTTGGTCCTGTTGCCGCCCTGGTAGCGGATCTCTCGCACCCGCTGCAGGATGTCCCCTTTGGACTGTGCCTCGCTGAAGGGGTACTCCACCGCCACCGTATAGGAGTACTGCAGTACCGTGACGTGGATGCCGTCCTGGCCCACATCCATCCGCTGAATCACCTCCTCCATGAACTCCTTGCTCCTGTTGAAGTCAGCTTCACCAATGTTGTCCGATCCTTCCAGGACAAATGCCACATCCAGAACCATGGAGTTCCTCTTGAGCCCCAGGGTCGAAACCGCCAAGAGCCCTGGGCCCACAGTGACTTGTGCCACGTCAGGGGGCAGAGTAGGAGGAGGGGCTTCAGGGGCAAGGTCACAGAGGTAGCTAACAATTTCATCCCTCTGCTGCTCCAGCTCATCCACACCGCTCAGCACGAAGGCCTTGTTCTCAGGGGACTGCTTCTCAACGAGGTGGATCTGTTTGAGGTTGGCATGGGGCCCAATGCCCACCGGGATTATGATGACCTTCTTCTTCTTCAGGCCCTGGACGTAGCGGACAAAGTTCCGGGACATCCGTTGGGGCTCCTGGCTGGCCATCAGGAGCAGGGCGATGCGGGAGGCTTCAGGGCGGTCGATCTTGCCAAAGATTTGGAAGAGTGTGTATTTCAAGACCTCACTGGTGGAGGCCACTTGGCTGCCCGCATACTTCACCTGGCTGGCAATGCGCCGTAGCTCTGATGGTCGTTTCCGGTCCTTGAGCCCAATGTAGGCGTGGGAGCCATCGTGGTACTCCACGACGGCCACGCGGACCCACTTCTGGGAGATGCGCAGCCGCTCCATCATGTCCACCACAAAGGCCTTCAGCACTTCAAACTCAGCCTCGGACAGCCTGGAGGAGCCATCCAGCAGGAAGACCAGGTCCAGTAGCCTGCTGCAGTAGAAATCGTGCAAGGGCGCTTCTGAGATGTCCTCCACATACAGAGTGGTGGGGCTCACCGGGGCATCTGTGGGAGGCACCACAAGGCCTCCCGGCTCCTCGCAGGCTTCACAGGTGAAGTTGACACCATCACAGTGGCTGCAGCAAAGAGCGAAGAAATTGAAATGGTTCAGGAAGAACCTATGGACACTTCTGAGCCCTGTAGTGTATGACTACTTCCATATTCCCACAGAGTCTCCTGCCTGTTCCACCTGAACTTGAGATCCCATGGACCGTTCCACACCCAAGTGAGAGGTCACTGTTTAACATCTGTCCCCAAATAGCATGCATCACCCCCCTCCAAAACACACACATAGCAGGCTTCCTTTGACTCTAGAAACCAAAGCTTTAGACCATCCTAGGAAATGAAAAAATATATTCGTTGTTCCAGGCCATCCACATAGCCACTCAAAGCTGATTTCTTTTCAACCTACATCTTTAGCAACATGAATACTTAATTATAATCCAAGCTTCTTACAAATGTCTCCAAGAACAAATGTTACTAAAATGTGGACACTAACCTGTGCTTGTAAATGTTCTGTTAAAGATAAATGCTTTACGGTACATATTCTAACAGAATGTAAATTTTATTTTATTTATTTATTTATTTATTTTTTTTTTTTTTTTTTTTTTTTTTTGAGATGGAGTCTCGCTCTGTCGCCCAGGCTGGAGTGCAGGGACGCGATCTCGGCTCACTGCAACCTCCACCTCCCAGGTTCAAGGGATTCTCCTGCCTCAGCTACCCCCAGTAGCTGGGACTACAGGCGCCCGCCACTACGCCTGGCTCCTTTTTTTGTATTTTTAGTAGAGACAGGGTTTCACCATGTTAGCCAGGATGGTCTCGATCTCCTGACTTTATGATCCGCCCACCTCGGCCTCTCAAAGTGGTGGGATTACAGGCGTGAGCCACCGCGCTTGGCCATTGTATGAATTTTAAAACATGTTTAATATGTTGAGCCCTGAGAGAGAAAAAATTGGAGCAAAAACATTGTGGAAAGATGAATAGAGATTCAAAACCCCAGTTTTATCTAGCAGAACAAATTATTTGGGAGTAGTAGACAGGGGTCCCCAAGATGTTAGGCCTAGGAAAAGACATTCACTCATTCCTCCAGCAGACATAGGGTAAGCACCTCTCATGTGCCGAGTACTGGCCAGGCTCTGTGCCCAGCCCCAAGCACACACAAGTCTGTAGCAGAGCAGTGGCCCCACACCCGTTCTCCCGGAGATTCCTCTCCTCGCAGCTCTGGGCTGTGTAGACAGGAAACAAGGCTGTGACCACAAAAGGCCCAGGACTGCAGACCCATGTGGTGATGGCCTGGGGGGATCTGGAGACAATGCTGGGAAACTAAGGAACTATGGGAGTCACCAATATTAGAGACTTCTGGATTGTTGAAACACCTAAACCAGGATCTATTGGTTCTGAATTCCTTTTTGGTTCCTAATTCACAAACTCCTATACTAACATGCCAAATGTCCAGGATCTGCTGGTAACATCACCTTTTTGCCAGCGTCCTGGAAAGTGGCAAGACCTGCCAGACCACAGGTGAAATCAAGCGGCCCTGTGGTGGAGACCAATATGAGCCAGGATCATCTCTTTGGACTCTCAGCATTGGAGGCACCTGGCCTTCAGCACTCCCAATAAAGCTGACAAGATGGCAGTGCCCTGAGCCTGGGAAGTGTCCTCCTGTGGCTTGATCCCAGGTGATGCCCCCAGCCTGCTGTGGGACTACTGTCCACACACTGCTTGAGCTTCAGCATGCACTGTGGCAGCTGCCCCTGCCCGTGTGCCAGCAAAGGAGGTGGGGAGAGGGCTCGAAGCTCTCGTGCCCTTTTGGCACAGAACCCCAAGCCAGCATCAGAATCACCCCACCCTTTGCTCCTTACAGTCCCTGTTTCAGCATACAGAGTGTGCGCAGGCAGACTCTTACTAGGAAGTTAATTTCTCCTTCCCATGATCCACGAGATTTACTGCTTCAATCCTTGGTTAACGGTGCGTGAGTGACATACACTTTCTAGTTTCCTGTGTTTGCTAGAAAACTCACCCCAGGCAGTGTTCGTTCTTGTTTGTACAGATGGTGGCGGCAGGATCTGAGTCTGGCAACTGTGACCATAGACCCTCCCCAGCAAATTTACGTTCTCAAGTTTAAGTTCCCAGAAGGTTTGATCAGTGTCAGGGAGTGGTGTTGAATAGATCTGGATTTTAATAAATGTTCCCTACTTATGAGCAGGACTTCGGAGGGCTCAGAGCTCACCCTGAGGACTCCTTCTCACCTCCCCAAAGGCCAGTTTCCCAGAGGCAAGTCCAGTGAGAACCCAGGGTGAGAGCAACGAGTACCTTCCCTCCCCATCATGACAGCCGCACCCTGCGACCTTGACTATGGCCCCCACGAGGTTCTTACTACCCTGAGGGCCCTGCGTTCCATCTCACGTTCCTCTCCTGAGTCCCCACCTCCAGGAAAAAAGAAATCCGATTTTTACGAACACCTGTGCTCAGACTAGTCATGACCTAAAAGGACAGTAAGTGACCACACCCCACCTTCAGTGAGCAAAGCAAAAACCTCTTAGGACTTAAAAACCTATTAAGAGCAAAAACACTGCTGAGGAATATACGTGGAGGAAGCAGTCTAGCCCACCCCTAAAGAAAAAGCAGCAAACCCTAGGAACAAGCAAAACAATAAACTACACTAAGCAATGAATGAAATAAATAAACAAAGAAAATAAACTCCATCTCTCAACTCATGTAGCTAGGACTTTTTACCCAAAACCTAGTCTCTGAGCTGGCCCCCGGAGAAGCAATAAGATTCCTCACTCCAAACAACCCTGAAACCTGTTTTACCAAATCTGGCAGTGCTCAGGGTCACTGGGATTCAAGGTGACTTTCTTTCCTGAGGCAAAACGCCGGCCAGCCGCCTCACACACCGGGCAGTCTTCGGGGCTGACGCAGGTCTGCAAAAGCTCATCCAGGATTTTCCCTGCAAAAGCAAGCTCTTCTTAGGAACCAAAATGCTCCCCTTTCCCACAAGGAAGCCTCACTTTTAACTAAAAGGGAGGAGCCAACTCCTTGTCCTGCCCTAGAAGCCAGCTTCTCCTGCCCGCACCCCCAGGGGTCACCCCGCCACTCAAGGAGTGTCTTTCCTCCTTGTGCTTTGATCCCTCTGCAAAACTGGGAATGGGGGTTCCCTCACCCTACTCCTCCTCCCCAAGCCTCAGGACAAATGAAATCTTATCTCCAGGGCTCTTTCCGCTCTTCTGAATAACGTCTTCAGTAACTCTAGAGCTATGCTGTACCATATGATAGTCACAAACTGCATGTGGCTATTTAAGTTAAATTCAGTAAAATTCAAAAATTCAGTTCCTCAGACACACTCATCACAGTTACATTCAGTACAACATTCCCCCACTGAAGAAAGTTCTATCGGCAGGGGCAGCTTTAGACGAGAATCCCATAAATAGGCACAGAAAAGCATTTTGGAGGAGCTCGACTTGAGAAAAATCACAGTTGGCCTGACTCTGAAGAAAGAACCTATGGAGACAACCTGTGGCAGGGTTGCAGGTCAGAGACAGGACATGGCCGGTGGAGGCTGAGATGAAGCAAGACCTAGAAGCACCTTTCCACCCATCCCTATCCCATCCCACCAGCCCGACCCCCAGCGATAGAGGGGCCTCACCTGGAGGGCAGTGGGCATGGCAGCCCTCCACACACTGCACAGGGCAGGCCAGCGGCTCGGGGTGCTGGCACGTGACTCGACAGGCAGGTGCACAGCTGTTATAGCGCCACTCACACTCATACCCGTTCTCCCGGAGATTCCTCTCCTCGCAGCTCTGGGCTGTGTAGACAGGAGACAAGGCTGTGACCACAGAAGGCCCAGGACTGCAGACCCATGTGGTGATGGCCTGGGGCATCTGGAGATAATGTTGGGGAACTAAGAGACTATGGGATTCACCAATATTAGAGACTTCTGGATAGTTGAAGCACCTCAACCACAATCTATAGGTTCTGAATTCATTTCTTTCTTTATTTTTGTAGAGATATGGTTGCTATGTTACCCAGGCTGGTCTTGAACTCCCGGGCTCAAGGAATCCTCTGGCCTCAGCCTCCCAAAACACTGGGATGACAGGTGTGAATCACCGTGCCTGGCCCAGTTTTCTACATGAAAACATTAAGTTGCTTATGTCCAAAGAAGGAAGACTCTATAGACATAAATATATGAGTTGATCACTCATATTGGCAAATATAATTGTGCCTAATTAAAGACATAAATCGACTTCCTTCTTTTCATCAGTATTCCCTCTTCTCCTTCTGCCAGAATCTCTCCAGAAGAAAAATCTCCACATATTCATGCCTTGAATCCATGTCCCGCCTCGCCCATAATACAAACTTCTTACTAAGCCAACATCTTAACCCTTCTTAGCCCTTGGCCATCCAGTCCCATACTAGAGCTCTGTCTTCTCTCTCCCATGAAGGTATCCCCCTGCACTGACAAGGTCTTAAAGCATAGATACATGGAAAGAAGGGAGGGCATCTGAAAACATGAGTGCATCAGGACTCACGGCACAATGTGGCTGTCCTCCAGGTCACCACCTTGCCGTGCTGGGCACACACGTGGGCATAGGCAGCAATGGTGTCGCAGAAGCAGGCGCAGTCCCCAATGGACTCACAGGAGCAGGTGTCATATATGCAGACATCCAGGAATGGCTCGGGGTCCACCTGCAAAGGCAGCCTTAGGTGGCCCAGGCCTATGGCCAGGTGTCAGGAACTCTGGCTCTTAGTCTGGGTGCAAATGTTCTGATGGTCAATTTAAGGATAAGGAGGGTTTCCAGGTAGAAGCAGAAATGTAGCTCAATGGTCTCAAAGAGGGAATGGGAGGGAAGGAAAGATTCTTAGTTTCTAATCTGCATTCCAGCAAGAAAAGGTGAATAATGCAGGGCTGCTGGCCTTTTGCAGAACATGATGAGCCAGAGGATTTTCCAGAAGAACATTCCCTCTGTCCCTCTGCCTACCTCCCTGCTCAGCCAGCCACCTGTCTGTCCTCACAACCCACTGTTAGCCTCATGAGCATTAGGGTGGTTTTACAAAAACACAAACACACTTATGTACTGGTCACTGTCTTTCTTTGCCTCATTTCAGCAAAGAGAATGGGGAAACGCATCAGACCCTGCAACTGCCTCACTGCGCTATGGGGCAGGTATGCGGGACAACAGGGCCTAGACTCTGATTCCAAATCAAGTTCAACCAGTTCCCACCTTTCCTCGTCCCCAAAACACGCCTCTACACACACTGGACTTTTTCAGGACAATTACGACAGAAAATGAATTCAGACATTCAGGTCATTACGTTCCAACAGTCTCAATGTCCCCAACTCCTCCCCTGTCCTCACTCTTCCAACTCACATGCCCAGGATTTCCACCAAACCAGGGAATGTAAGTATCCTTTGGAGTACCTCAGAGACCGAAAATCACTGGACAGACAGAAAGAGAATTGAGGTCCATGTTTTCAACCAGTCTCTCCCACATTGGTGGTGCTACACAGCAGCATGTATGTATGCATGGCTGTGTGTGTACACAGACTTGTGTTCACATATGCCCATGTCCACATGTGTGTACCCACATACATGCAGCAGATAAGAGGTAACTGCACTATGTTCGGACATGGTGGCTCATACCTGTAATCCCAGCACTTTGTGGGTAGATCGCCTAAGGTCAGGAGTTCGAGGCCAGCCTGACCAACGTGGTGAAAGCTCATCTCTACTAAAAACACAAAAATTAGCTGGGCATGGTGGCAGGAGCCTGTAATCCCAGTTGCTTGGGAGGCTGAGGCAGGAGAATCGCTTGAATCCGGGAGGCGGAGGCTACACTAAGCCAAGATCATGCCATTGCACTCCAGCCTGGGCGACAGAGCAAGACTCTGTCTCAAAAAAAAAAGAAAAGAACCTTGGGGAAATCCTCGTCATTAGAGATAAAGACGCAAAAATAGGTCATAATATGAGGACTCAAAATCACCAAAATTAAGACCAAAAAAGAATTTCTGTGAGACAAGAAATGGGCACCAAGAGTTTCTGGGGAGTGGGACAGGAAGGTCCTTTGGTCTGGACAAATGCAGCAGTAACAGGAAGAGGAAACCTCTGGCTCCAGTGTTGAAAACAAGATACTTCGATATGAGAACAAATCCTAAGACTGGGGCCGAAAGAGAAGCGTTGGCACATGCCAAGGGGAGTTACTTCTCATGCAGAAGGAAATGTTTCGCCAGGCATTGCTTCCTCCAGAAACTGTTGATTTTACTTTTTGTTACCCAGATTGAAAGTCAAGAAAAAAACTGAAGTGGTGTCTTGGTGCAGATAATGTCAAGACACCAGGGTAGTGTCCACGTTAGAAGGTCACGCTCAATGTCCATACCACCGGGCCGAGCCTTGGGATCATCCGCTTCCCACTCCCCTCAAGGTCCTCACCAGCTTGTTGCAGTCCTGGAAGACGTCACTGGTAAGGATTCTACAGGAGGAATCCACCATCGTCTGCTTCATGAGGTTGTTATGGCAGGTGGCAGGGGATGAGTCCAGAGGTACCTGGGAACCAGGCAAGAGACAGGCCAGCCGTCAACTGGTCAGACTGGGGTTACTGAGCCCAGAAGGATCCAAGAGACCCTCCTCCTCACCCTGCAGCCACCTGAAGGTCATACCACCCACAAACCCCTTCCAGCCCCCATGAGAATGGGGACAGACAGGAGGACATTCCAGGAAGCAGGCTCTTGGGCTCTGTCCACACAGAGACCCAGACGTACTTTTCTGGTGTCAGCACACTGCGAGCTCACTTTCCAGGAGTTCCCAAAATCCACGGGGTCTTCCTCCACTTGAAGGTTGCTGCTGGTGAGGTCATTGTTCTGGACGCCATCAAAATTCCCACACAGGCCACACACTTTCTCCTTGAGAGACAAGTTGAGGGGATGAGCACCACCAAGCCCAGGGGCATGCCCTCCGGCTCGGGGGAAAGGGGAACATTCCTGGCGGCAATGGAGGCAGAGGGCATTCAAGGAAGAGGAGGAGGAACAGGACAGAGACTCAGAGGCGGCCCGAGGTGAGCAGCAAAGACTTGCCATTGCCAAGACCTATTCCTGAGCTTCCTTGCTGGTCCCATTTTATTTAAAGCTACGGAAACAAAGAGAGGCAACATGCCCAGGTCACATAGTCAGCCAAGGGCAGAGGTGGGAATCAGGCAGTCTTGGCCCCGAGATCACTGGTGGGAACTGTCACTGTCCCCAACAAGCACAGAAGCAGAGAGGAGCCAGTTCCACTTCTCCACCAATGGAGGTGTAGGGGTCTGAGGACGGAACGTTACACAACTGCCTGCCTCTGAGCAGGTGAGTCCCCTTGCCTGGAGAACTGCAGCCTGTTCAGACCAGGCTGGGCAGAATTCTGCTCTATCACACGTGTAATCAGGAAGGTATGTCTCACCTGTCTCCACGTTCACCCATCATGGAGTGCAACATGCAACGAGTTCTGAAAAAGTAGTTACTAATGAGTGAGAAACAAGTAAACACTATGGAAAGAGGAGGGATAAGTTCTAGTGTTCTGTAGCACCACAGGGTGACTGTAAGTCTCAACAATTTATGTTATATTTATTGTATATTTTTCTTTTTTTTTTTTTGAGATAGAGTCTCGCTTGTTGCCCAGGCCGGAGTGCAATGGCACAATCTCGGCTCACTGCAAGCTCCGCCTCCCGGGTTCATGCCATTCTCCTGCCTCAGCCTCCCGAGTAGCTGGGACCACAGGCGCCCGCCACTGTGCCTGGCTAATTTTTTGTATTTTTAGTAGAGATGGGGTTTCACCGTGTTAGCCAGGATGGTCTTGATCTCCTGACCTCGTGATCTGCCCACCTCGGCCTCCCAAAGTGCTGGGATTACAGGCATGAGCCACCGTGCCCGGCCAATTTATTGTATGTTTTCAAGTACCTGGAAGAGCAGATTTTGAGTGTTCCCAACACAAAGAAATGGTAAATGTTTGAGGGAATCGATATACTAACTACCCTGATTTGATCATTACACTGTATACATGTATTGAAATATCACACTGTCGCCAGTCAATACACTCAGTTAAATGTCAACTAAAAACAATAATAAAACAAAAAAACTACAGAAAAAACTGAAAATACTTGGCCTGGAGAAGAAAAGGTGCTATACTTTTACAACATACTTAGAGCCCTGGTCTTGAGACAAAGAGAAAAAAATGTATTATATTTTGCTTCAATAAGCAGAATTCGGCTTGGTACAAGGGGATTAAGTTACCAGGAAACATAGAAGAAGAATGTTCTCACTGTTGGGCAAAAGGCCAACAATCTTTACATGGCCTAGAAGCCTCCATGGTATGGTTACTGCCCCTCCCTGCCCTCACGAACTACTATTCCCCACAAGTCCCTCCTCTGCAGCCACACTGGCCGCCTTGTACAACCGCTTCAGACACCACCTTAGGGCCTCGGCACATGCTGTTCTGTCTGCCTAAACTCTCTCCCCCAGATACTGGCATGACTCATTCCCTCCCTTCCCCAAAGACTCTGCTCTTACATTCCCTCTTCACAGGGCCCATCAGCCCAAACTATCTATAGTAACATTCCCACTAGAATATGATCCACACCAGGGTTATGGAAGGCAAAACCGTAGCTCCCATGAGATCAAGAGTTTATTCTGGATTATCCGTGTGGGCTGAATGTCATCACAGGGTCTGATCAGAGGCAGGCAGGAGAGTCGGAGTTCAAAAGGTGCTGTGACAGACAGAAGCAGAAACGGAAAAAAAGAGTGGAAGATGCTACATTGCTAGTGTTGAATATGGAGGATGGGGCCACAAGCCAAGAATGCAGGCAGCCTCCAGAATGTAAAAAAGGCAAGAAAAGGGACCTCTCTCAGAGCCTCTAGGAGGAACGCAGCCCTGCCCACCAATTTTAGCTTTCCAACCTCCAGAACCATACGATAATAAATTTGTGTTGTTTTAAGTTATCAAGTTTTTGGTGATTTGTTATAGCAGCAATAAAAAACAAATACATGGAAGACATACACACACACACACACACACCTGACTTTTCCCCTGTTGTATCCACAGTGCTTAGGACAATGTTTGGCACATACAGGAACTTAGTATTTGTTGAATAAATGAATGAATGAGTTGGCAACGCTTTATGGGAATGAGATGGGCTGCCATAGAGAAGTGAGGGCAGTGCTGCCTCACTGGCTTGTACAAGCTGAAAATGGATAGCGTTATCAGGGATGCTGTGGAGGCCATTCCTGCCTAACTAAACCAGCTGCCAGAGTAGCCAAAGCCACTTGTCACATACATGGCACTTAAAGAAATCATTCATGTTCCAACAACCTGTTGGACCCTAAACAGTGGAAACATTCTCAAAAGTTGGTTATTAGCAATTTTACAAATAGCTCTCAAAACATGCCAGCCCATGGCTAAATGGTGAGGCAACATCCTAGAATAGTCTGCAGTGTTATAATAATATTGAGCATGATTGCTTTTCCTCTTTAAGAAACCTAAAGAAAATTTGATATTGTCATTCAAATTCAGAAAATACAGAGACCACCACAAAGGTACTCCTTGAAAAGAGCAACCCCAAGGCATATAATTGTCAGATTCACCAGGTTGAAATGAAGGAAAACGCGTTAAGGGCAGCCCGAGAGAAAAGGTCGAGTTACCCACAAAGGGAAGCCCAAGAGACTAACAGCAGATCTCTTAGCAGAAACCCTACAAGCCAGAAGAGAGTGGGGGCCAATATTCAACGTTCTTAAAGAAAAGAATTTTCAACCCAGAATTTCATATACAGCCAAACTAAACTTCATAAGTGAAAGAGAAATAGAATCCTTTACAGACAAACAAATGCTGAGAGATTTTGTCACCACCAGGCCTGCCTTACAAGACGTCCTGAAGGAAGCACTAGACATGCAAAGAAACAACCAGTACCAGCCACTGCAAAAACATGGCAAATTGTAAAGGCCATCGATGCTACGAAGAAACTGCATCAGTTAATGGGCAAAATAACCAGCGAGCATCATAACGACAGGATCAAATTCACATATAACAATATAAACCTTAAATGTAAATGGGCTAGCCAGGTGTGGTGGCTCACACCTGTAATTCCAGCACTTTGAGAAGCCAAGGCGGGCGGATCACGAGGTCAGGAGATCGAGACCATCCTGGCTAACATGGTGAAATCCTGTCTCTACTAAAAATACAAAAAAATTAGCCGGGCATGGTGGCGGGAGCCTGTAGTCCCAGCTACTCGGGAGGCTGAGGCAGGAGAATGGCATGAGCCCAGGAGGCGGAGCTTGCAGTGAGCCGAGATTGCACCACTGGACTCCAGCCTGGGTGACAGAGCAAGACTCCATCCCAAAAAAAAAAAAAAAAAAAAAAAAAGTAAATGGGCTAAATGCCCCAATTAAAAGACACAGACTGGCAAATTGTATAAAGAGTCAAGACCCATCAGTTTGCTGTATTCAGGAGCCCCATCTTACATGCAGACATACACAGACTCAAAACAAAGCGATGGAGGAAGATCTATCAAGCAAATGGAAAGCAAAAGAAAAGCAGGGGTTGCAATCCTAGTCTCTGATAAAACAGACTTTAAACCAACAAAGATCAAAACAGACAAAGAAGGCCATTACATAATGGTAAAGGGATCAATTCAACAAGAAGAGCTAACCTAAACATATATGCACCCAATACAGGAGCACCCAAATTCATAAAGCAAGTACGTAGAGACTTACAGAGAGACTTAGACTCCCACACAATAATAATGGGAGACTTTTAACACCCCACTGTCAATATTAGATCAACAAGACAGAAAATTAAAAAGGATATCCAGGAATTGAACTCAACTCTGCAACAAGCGGACCTAATAGACATCTACAGAACTTTCCACCCCAAATCAACAGAATATACATTCTTCTCAGCACATCACACTTATTCTAAAATTGACCACATAATTAGAAGTAAAGCACTCCTCAGCAAATGTAAAAGAACAGAAATCACAACAAACTGTCTCTCAGACCATAATGCAATCAAATTAGAATTCAGGATTAAGAAACTTACTCAAAACCACACAACTACATGGAAACTGAACAACTTGCTCCTGAATGACTACTGAGTAAATAATGAAATGAAGGCAGATACAAAGATGTTCTTTGAAACCAATGAGAACAAAGATACAACGTACCAGACTCTCTGGGACACATTTAAAGCGGTGTGTAGAGGGAAATTTTTAGCACTAAATGCCCACAAGAGAAAGCAGGAAAGATCTAAAATTGACACCCTAACATCACAATTAAAAGAACTAGAGAAGCAAGAACAAACAAGTTCAAAAGCTAGAAGACAAGAAATAACTAAGATCAGAGCAGAACTGAAAGAGAGACACAAAAAAAACCCTTCAAAAAAAAAAAAAATCAATGAATCCAGGAGCTGGTTTTTTGAAAAGATCGACAAAATTAATAAGACTGCTAGCAAGACTAATAAAGAAGAGAGAAGAATCAAATAGACTAAATAAAAAATGATAAAGGGGATATCACCACCGACCCCACAGAAATACAAACTACCATCAGAGAATACTATAAACACCTCTATGCAAATAAACTGGAAAATCTGTAAGAAATGGATAAATTCCCAGACACATACACTCTCCCAAGACCAAACCAGGAAGAAGCTGAATCTCTTAAGAGATCAATAACAGGCTCTGAAATCGAGGCAACAATTAATAGCCTACCAACCCAAAAAAGTCCAGGACCAAATGGATTCACAGCCAAATTCTACCAGAGGGCAAGTACAAAGAGGAGCTGGTACCACTCCTTCTGAAACTATTCCAATCAATAGAAAAAGAGGGAATCCTCAATTTATGAGACCATATGATCCTGATACCAAAGTCTGGCAGAGACACAACAAAAAAAGAAAATTTTAGACCAATATCCCTGAAGAACGTCCATGTGAAAATCCTCAGTAAAACACTGGCAAACTGAGTCCAGCCAGCACATCAAAAAGCTTATCCACCACAATCAAGTCAGCTTCATCCCTGGGATGCAAGGCTGGTTCAACATACGCAAATCAATAAACGTAATCCATCACATAAACACAACCAACGACAAAAACCACATTATTATCTCAATAGATGCAGAAAAGGCCTTCGACAAAATTCAACAGCGCTTCATGCTAAAAACTCTCAATAAACCAGGTACTGAAAGAACGTATCTCAAAATAGTAAGAGCTATTTATGACAAACCCACAGCCAATATCATACTGAATGGGCAAAAACTGGAAGCATTCCACTTAAAAACTGGCACAAGACAGGAATGCCCTCTCTCACCACTCCTATTCAACAGTGTTGGAAGTTCTGACCAGGGCAATCAGGCAAGAGAAAGAAATAATGACTTCCTCATATCCTAATTGAATACCACCTTCCCCCAAGAAAGGAGAGAGAGATAATGGTTTGCTCATCAGGGAGCAGAAAACGCTCCGAAGGCCAAGTCCCCGACAAGATGAAGCAAGAAAAGCCACTGACCTGGTACGTCTGCTTCAGGACCACGGAGATGCTCAGGTGGCGGTCCCAGACCACGGAGAGGGCTTTGCCCAACAGCAGAATGATGTACCGGCCAGACTCCACCACCTCAAAGTGAGTCTCGTCCTTCATGGGCCTCTTCACATTCACCTGGAGGAAGACAAAGCAAGACATACGGGAGGATGAAGGGTAGGCTTGACAGCCAGATCCTCCCTCCACTCCACGCCTGCCCATCTGTCTCCAGTGCCCACGAGTGCAGGCACCACCACCCCTCCAGGACCCCACATGCCACTGCACCCCTGCAGGGCCAGCCCCACGCCAGGACATGTCTGTGGCCATCTCACCAGCACCCCTCTCCAGGCATCCAAGACCAAGAGACGGTAACCGAAGTAGTAGCAAAGTCATCATTATGAAATTAAAGTACTATGAAACCAATGAGCAGAAGACCATCCACTGCTTCACAAAAGGTGTTTTATTGACAATTAGTCATTAAATATAGTGGTCCCCTAGACAGGTTTTCAACATGGCAATGATTTTAAGCAACTCTAGTTGATTGTTTAAAAATCTATTCCTCTATAAAAATAAGCAGCAGACTCTCACCTTTCCTGTATCCCACCACCTACCCCTCCCTAGAGCCACTGTCATCAGGAGACAGAGCTGAAGAAAAAGGAAACGCGGCACTCAGTGCTAGTGCCAGGAATCATCCACTGCAGGTTCGAGAAGGGCTCTGACCTGAGCCTCTGACTTGGCCCAACCCCTGCCAGTGCTGCACCCTCGAGGCCCATTTCAGCATGCGTGATGGACTCTCACTCCTCAGACTGAGACTGAGGCTGAGAACCGCCATCACCCCTGTGCAGAGGTCCTCTTGTTAGTAACACATCACGTGCAGAGCTAATCACATGTGCAAATCTATCCCTCACATGTCTGCACACCTGTTCAGCAGCATCACTGTCACTCTGCCCTAAATAGAGCTGTCCTTTGAAACGGAGTTGACACCGCTGACCCACAGTTAATACATCATGCTTGCTCAGTAGTTTTCTTCCATAATGGTGAAGAATTCACCTCCCATCCCCTGATGTCAATGGTGGGTATTGGGAAGAAGGCAGAGATGCAGGCTGAGGCCACGGGAGAAAATGAATATACCAGGACAGGTGTGTGCCCAGAGCCTGGGTCTCCATAGCAGTCCATGTAGTCAGAGCAGCTGATCCAAACCTGTGGCCTGGGGATGACAAACCTGTGGCCTGGGGATGACCTGCAACTTTAAACACAGGTTCCTGGGCCCCACCCAGACCTACTGAGTCAGAATCTCAGGATGGAGCTCCAGGATCCACATTTTAAACAAGATCTCCTAAGGGAGTCTTGTGTACACTTCTGAGAACCACTTCTTAAGCTCTTAGTACACAGGGGACTTAATCAGTTTACTCCTCTTCTGAGCTCCTTTAAAAACGTTTCTCTGGCCGGGCGCGGTGGCTCACACCTGTAATCCCAGCACTTTGAGAGGCCAAGGCAGGTAGATCACCTGGGGTCAGGAGTTCAAGATCAGCCTGGACAACATGGTGAAATCCCATCTCTGCTAAAAATACAAGAAATTAGCCGGGTATGGTGGCGTACACCTGTAGTCCCAGCTACTAAGAAGGCTGATGCAGGAGAATCGCTTGAACCCTGGAGGTGGAGGTTGCAGTAAGGAGAGAGATCACACTATTGCACTCCAGCCTGGATGAAAGAGCGAGACTCCATCTCAAAAAAAAAAAAAAAATGTTTATCTGAAAAGAACAGAAAAACATACGAAACATATCCCATAACATCATCACTTCATACACACACACAAAGAAAGCCCGGCTACCCTCCAGTCCCCACCCTACTCCAAAGGTGAGCACTGATTCTTCCCATGTTTGTGCAGATGCATGTGCATATCCTTCACACACACACTGCACTGTCGCTAAAATATTGCTCTGCCACTTGTTCTTCTCATAAAATAATATGTCACGGTCAGTTGCAACAACTCTGCCTCATCCCCTTTAAAGGCTGTGCATGATTCCATTCACACAAGTTCTAAATGAACGCTTGGAAAATGTTCCTCTTAAGTGACAGAAGCACAAAGCAGGACATGAGGGTGGAGGAGATGAGGCCGCACTTACCTCCCCGTCGAACAACTCAATCTCTCCTCCCTCCACCAGGATGGTGACATGTTTCTTGCATTTCACTGAGGGGTGGCTGCACCCCTCATTCCCCACCAGGATCCGAAAGGTCCCAGAGTTACTGCCGCAGTAATCCTAGGGAAAGAGGAGTGCCACGAGAGGACCATTATTCCCACTGGCTCTCACCAGACCAGAAGATTGGCATCTCTTCATCGCAGGCCTTTTGAGTATGTGTCACAGGATCTTGCCATGTCCATGGCTGTGCAGATGCGTCTGTGTGTGTGCCTGGGGGGAAGGGGGATATGCCCAGCTGAATGCCCTCAGGTGTGTGAACCTCGCCCACAAAAGATAAGCCAGGTGCCTGCAGTGAGTGGGGTGGGAGTGAAGGCGGGGGAGGGAGGGAAGGTGACATGTGGCCTGCTTTGATGGATGCATCAGGCTCAAAGGCCTTGCCTAGAGCCCATCAGAGTCCCTCTGGAGCCCTTGCCTAGAGTCCCACCCAGGTAGCTGGGACAGTTTGACCACAGGGCACTTTGTGGCTCTAAATTCTGGCTGAATCCCTCTGAACTGCTGGCCCAGAAACAGAACCAAATACGGGTTGACACAGCTCCACGGGTCCTGAACTGCCAGATCGAGATGAGTAGAGACGATAAGGGAGTTCCGGTCCTTGCTGGTCAATTGCATAGAAAATTAAGCAAAAAGGGACACATTCCTGGCAAATCTCTCTCCCATGGTGGCTATTATTGTGGTACGATGAAAAAAAAAAAGATAAAACGTTCAACTGAGAAAAACAAAGTGTGTCGCTTGAACCCAGGAGGCAGAGGCTGCAGTTAGCTAGCATCACGCCACTGCACTCCAGCCTGGCGACAGAGCAAGACTCCATCTCAAAAAAAAGAAAAGAAAAAAGAAAAACAAGGTGTGAATCTTGATTCTGCCACTTAATGGCAATACTGAGCAAACCACTTATCTTTCTGACACACACACACGCCCATGTAGTCATACACACATACACCCACACACGTAGCCATACACACACACATGCTCATGCATACATACATGCACACATACATGTGTGTCCATACAACACAATCTGACCTCTGTAAGATTCCATTTGACTTAATGGGATTGCTAAGTTAACTGGCTTTGTGTTAGGTTGATGCATGGCGAAGGCTAAAAGAGGAAACAAGGGTGTAAGTGCTTTATTTGTTCTTATCATCAGCTGAGATTTCTGAAAGACAAGGAGTTAGGTCTTGATGCTACTCCCCAAAGGAGGACAGCAGAAAGGGGAGGGGCCCCAGGACAACGCAGCAGAAGACAACAGAACCAGCTGTGGGAAAGGAAAACATGCCTACACACAGGGCACCATTTGGAGGGGAATCTTTCAAACTGGTCCAGTTGGGAAAGATGGCCTGGACAGGGAAGGGCTGGGAGCGGTAGATGCTGACTGGCTGTCTGGTCCTTGCTACACTGAATTAATTTTTTCCTGGATGTTCAGATTTGAATGGGCTGGGTAGTTGTTCTCCAAAGCTGGTGCCTTGTCTCTTGCTGCTGAGACTGGGGAACTTCCATACAGAACCTCTGGGAAAGCTCTAGAGGGGCGCATACCCCCCCGGCTCACAGGTTCCTTGCCTGGTCTGCATGCCCTGTGACCCCAGCACACAGCCTGCCTCTCTGGGCCAGCCTAGGTGTGAGGTGGGGACTGCTGCTGGCTCCGCCCCATGCCCAGTGTGCTCTACACGGGTGCTCGGTCCATAGTCACCCACGCTGCCTGACTCAGCAGCTCCTGCAACTCAGCCTCTGGGGCTGGGGCTCCTATGGGTTTGTGGTCTTCCATTCAGACCACACCAAGCCCCCGCCCACTCCACCTCCTGGGAATGGAGACGGAGGGACCATATTTGTTTAAAGCTTCACAGAGTACAGCGCCTCGGCTCTGGGGAGAAAAGCACTCATACTTCCTTGCTTACACAGTTGACGTCAACCAGCAAAAGAAACTTACAAGAATCCAGGCAGTGGGGAGTGGGAGGCAGAGGAGCTGTTGCCCACACTCACCGGTGAGGACTCCTGGACTCGTTCTCACCCGCTGGGCAGGATGACTTCCCGTGTCCCACACTCCCACTCCTCCCATTCTGAATTCTACCAAGTTAGAAATTAAAATGGCAGCGAATTCCACAAGGCCATACCACAGGCAGTAAACTCCAGGGGTCATTTCAACCACCCCCCTGTCCGGAGCCACTGCACAACACCTGCAGACTGTGCACTGCCCAGGGTGCTGGAAGGGAGGCTCAGCGGGACTGAAATCCCAGCCCAACCCACTCCCTCAGCTATGCACCCTGAGGCTGTGTCTACCAGAAAGAACAGATGCCTTATTTTAATTCCACATCTGTGCTAACGTGGACTGGCAGTAGCCTTTCTCCCACACCAATCCTCAACAAACAAGCTTCTGTCTCGTTTTGTAAGTCCCCAGGTGAGCAGAGGGAAAATGGACAACCACTTTGAGCTTCAAATCCCCTACCGCTTCAGGCACCTCTGTGAAGGACTGGAAAATACTCCAGTGGAAACCAGACCCAGAGTCGTTTCTGCAGACAGGCCCACAGAACCCAAGCTGAGGCACACCACGCACCCCTCCTAGAAAGAGACAGCACCCTCTCCCGATCTCCCCACCTCTCACCTGCACCAGAACGTACTGGCACTCCCCGGGGAACACGTATTTGAGCCCGTCGAAGGTGAGGTAGTGGGCCATGCCGATTGCGGAGCACGTGGCGTCACACACGTGGTCTGTGCAGTTCCACTTCCGGTCCCGACAGACACTAGGAGCAGTCATGGCAGGGATGACCAGTTGGGCACCTTGGGTTTGAGGGGCCCATCTGGGCAATACAGACAATGAAGGAACACAGAATACTCTGGGTGCCTCCCAACCCTCCAGGAAGCCCAAGGAAGATGAGGACCTGTAGCATGGAGTGTGGACTTCACAGGTCCAGCAATGGGCCCAGCGAGACACAGGGAAGCCTAGCTGCTCTCCCTAAAAGGGGGAAACTGAAGCAAAGAAGGGAAGGGGTTGTCCAAAGTGAGTCAGGCTGCCAGGGAGAAGGCCCAGACGCTCTTCAGGCCTCCTGTTACGAATTCGCTCAGCCTCACCCTGGAAGCCACATCTACCTGAGACTGGCCACAGGGTCTGTGTCAAACAGACACACAGAGGTTGAAAGCCTGAGGCTAACGGGAAAAGCAAGACACAACAGCGGGAAAGCCCAGAGTCTGGAAAAGAGTGATGAAGCATGCACTTCTGCCAGGAGCAGCTCTGTGCGCATAGCTACACGTTAACACGTACGTAGCTACATGTTAAAATCTATAGTGATCTGCCCACTGCCACATGTCCCACCCTGCCACCACCTGTAACCAACCAGAGCTGACATCAAGAAGCCCACTTGTGCGTCAGAGGTGGTAAGCTCAGACCTCAAGTCCAAGAGACAGCCCTCTCTGCCTCTGTCCAGTAGACCCCTTTCCAAGGCTGTGCATAGCCACAGAGTTAAAGGCAGGGTGAATGAGCAGGGTGAGGGGTTATGTGCAGGATGGCCAAGGAAAAAGGAGAAGGCAACCAGCCACCCTCGCCTCAAACCACGTTGCAAACCACGTTGCAAGCACACTCACGCTGTGCTCATGGACAGTGTAAGGCCTGCAAGGAAAGGACCCTCCAGACCCCGTGCCCACTGGCAGCTTGGCCACAAACCCAATGACTGGTGGGGCGAGGTCCCCGTCTTCCGTGGGGCCCATCTCCCTGAACAGAAATACAAGTTGAGCATTCCTAATCCAAAAATCTGAAGTCCAAAATGTTCCGAAACCCTAAACTTTGAGCACCAACATGACACCGTGTGGGTAGCTGAGAGGGTGACACCTTTACTTTCTGATGGTTCAATGTACACAGAACTATGTTTCATGCACAAACGTTGAAAATACTAAATACACACTAAATACGTTTTTAAAATATTGTATAAACTTACCCCCAGGCTATGTGCATCAGGTATATATGAACCATAAATAAATGTCATGTTTAGACTTGGGTCCCATCCCTAAGACACCTCATTATGTATATGCAAATATTTCAAAGTCCAAAATAATGCAAAATCCAAAACAGCTGTGGTCCCAAGCATTTCAGATAAGGGATACTGTACTAACCTGTTGAACAGTGTCTATGCAGGACAGGCACAGGTGATGAGAAAGATTCTCCCCATTTTACAGAAGGAGAAACACAGGCACAGAGGAAAGGCAGAGAGAAACCGGGTTCCCACAGGGGGCTGGAGTCAAGTGCAGAAGGAAGGTCCTGTGGCCGCGTGCGCCCTCACTCCACCCGCAGGGCCTGGGTCCCCAGGGCAGCCGCTCACTGAGCCTCACCAAGTGTTGCAGTCAATCTTCACTGCTTCTCCGGGGGCATACTCCTTGCCCTGATGGAAGCAGGGACACCTTTCTAGGGCCACACATCTGTTTTCATGCCGGACCTAAGGGAAAAGAATCCAAGTCTTCAGGGCCACAGTGACTCAGTGACTGATCTAAAGCCCTCCTCCAGCCTGCTTAGGAAGTGTTGTCTGAGACTTGAGCCTAGGCCCAGCACTGGAACCGGCACCAGGACCAGGACTGGGCCAGGGAACAGCTTCCACTACAGGCCAAGCCAGGACAGGGAGCCTATGCCCAGGTTGGGGCTTGGCAAACATGAGTTCCCATCTACATGGCTCCTCCCTGTCAACTAAAGACACTGACTGCCCTCTGCCCTCTCATGCCCTGCTGGGGCACTGTAACCTGGACACTTTTGCGAAGGTACTTCAAAAAATCATGTCCAGAGGCCTTGAAATGCACATATTCTTACACCTAGCCATCCCAAGGAAAGGATTTCTCTAAGGGAAATAGAATTATAGACAAAGATTGATGGAGAATTATTTATCATTGCAAAAAAAATTGGAAAACAATTAATAGGAAAATGACTAAATCCATTAGGGAATCGCCAGGCACCAGTATCCTATGGTGTTATTATAATGGCCCTTTGGAAGAATCTTAAATGAAGTGAGAAATACTTATACTGTTGATTTTTAAAATAGGAAGAAAAACTGTATATACATATGGTTCCAAATTTATATGTATTTCACAAAAGACTAGAAGAAGATACAGAATCTGCTTCCAGGTGGTGAGCTGGGATAGGGGAGTGGGAGGATTTTATTTTCTTTTTCGGTTTTAAGATTTTTTTTCCAAGTGTTCCTCAGTGAGCATGTATTATGTTTATAATTAAAGAAAATGAACACTATATTGAATAAAATTAATGTGTACTTAACACTCTGGAGGTGAGGGCCGAATGTTGGGCATAAGTAGCACTCGATCAGAAGTACAGTCTGAGGGCTGGTCCAAGCCTCAGGCCCCCATCCTGCCCAGCCTCCAGTATTCCGGTTCTCTCTCCACGGGGTATGCTTTACTTCCCCGTCCTCATACCTTGGGAAACTACTTACGTGAGCATGTTGTATTTCTCAGGTCTGTTGGGGCTGGGGAAAAAAAGAACTAAAGACCAGGCATGATGGCTCAAACCTGTAATCCCAGCACTTTGGGAGGCCAAGGCGGGCAGATCACGAGGTCAGGAGATCAAGACCATCCTGGCTAACACGGTGAAACCCCGTCTCTACTAAAAAAAAAAAACACAAAAAATTAGCCAGGCGTGGTGGCGGGCATCTGCAGTCCCAGCTACTAGGGAGGCTGAGGCAGGAGAATGGCGTGAACCCGGGAGGCGGAGCTTGCATTGAGCTGAGATCGCACCACTGCACTCCAGCCTGGGCAACAGAGCGAGACTCGGTCTCAAAAAATAAAAATAAAAAAAAAGAACCACCAGCCCCAGTGGGTTCAGGAAGAGTTGGCCAAACCCACTCTAAGCTCAACATGCAGACATGCTTCTGTCCCGACTCCAGAGGGCAGCCCTGGATGCCTGCCCTGGTGTGGCTTAGGCTTGGGGGCTCTCAAAGAGGCCTGGGTCACCCCCAGGTGAAAGACTGTCACACCTTGGCTCCAGAGCTACCTGCAGGGCGAGAAGCTCCTGGTCTAGACAGCTCCAGCTCCATGCAACCCACGCCCTCCCCAGACAAGCCCAAGCTCCCAGGCCTAGAGCTAGACAAATCCCTAGGAACAGGGCAATCTCAGGCTGAACAAAGGGCTTTCAAGGACCCAGGCTAGAATCGTATGTGAGCGCCGTGTGTGTGTTGGGGGAGGGGTAGGGAAATAGGAAGAATCCTCCACTACCGAATGCTACCTTCGCCCAGCCTCTGGAGGTGTCCCCGAATCCCTGGACCCCAGCTGATGAGGCAGAATGACAGGGCAGAGAAGATGATGCAGGTTGACCCCACTCTTGGTAGCTCGTACCTCCTGGAACCACTGTTCTTGGGAGGGCATGAGCTCAGACGCCCAGTAGGGAAGATGACACCTTGGTAGGATCTGGGAGGGACTGAAAAACTCTCTAGCAGAGCCTTCAAAGCCTCTGTCACAATTAGGGTTAATTTCCACATCGCCCCCATCCTGGATCAGCTCTGACAAGCCTGAGGCCGGCCACCTAGTGGCTGCTACAAGAATGACTGAGGCATCCCACAGGAACCTTACAGTCAATGGAAACCAGGTAACACGCCTCCTTGTAGCAAATACCACGTGGGACAGAAGTGCAGGGATGGACTCCAGGAAACAGAGCCAGGCTCCCCTCACCTCAGCACGTGTTGCCCCTAACCCTTGGACAGGTCTGGTTGGGGGCTCCCGGGCCGCTTGGTCTGCATGCTGCATGTTTTTACCTCTCACCATGATATTCAACCCATGGGAAAACCCACAATGCATTCATGGCCCAGGGAGTCCCTATCACCCAGCTGTGGGTCTATGGAAGCCCAGCCCTCCTCCAGTGGACACAACACTCCAGTCCCAGCTCGGGTGTGAGATAAAATGCCATGACTGCAGCCGACACTACCTCCCCCTTCTGAGCACCCACTGCAAACCACGTGGCTGCTCTCTGCCCTGACTCATGTTAGCGAGAGGAGGTTATTAATTCACGGACAACAGTATTATAATAGGACCTTGATTATTAAGTGAGGACTGCTATGAAGGCCACGGTGGTGTGGAGTTAGGTCCTAAGAGAGCTGGAGAGGAGATAAAACATAACCTTCAAGGAGAAGAAAGAGTTTCCAGGCCACAGCATGAGGCTTCGTGACTTGGGAGAGAAGAGCAGGTAACAATAGCCCAGCTAAACACACCCAGAGAATCCCAAAGCAGCAAAGACATTCAGGGAGGTGGAAATTCACAGAGGTGGACAGGTGTGGAAATAAAGGGGTGATTTAGGGGATGGACGGGGCCCACAGGGAGCTGTGCAGAGAAGCAGGACAGGCCAGCGCAGTCGTCCCCGACCGAGTTTTGTGACAAGTCACTTAAACCTCACAGTGAAAATGAAGAGAACCATCTCCGTCTAGTGTCTGTCCCTTTGGGACATCAGAAGGCTACTAAGTTAAAGTCTATGAATGTCCCCTGAAGACTTCAGAAGAAAGCCTGGCAGAAATACTCGTCCCATTATTCACCAACTCATGACCTCTTCAGTCAGAAGGGCTTAGGCTGAGAACGTGGCCCTACTTGTTGGTCCGCTTCAAGAAAAATTATAAAGTAGGAAAAAACTGGTCTTGTTACCTTTCTCTGAAAAGGCCCCATTGTCCCCAAACTCTCCATACATGAACACCATTGTGACCCACTCTCCAAAATCTTGTTTACCTTCCAACTGCCCTTCGTTCATTCTCCTACCCCCATCAGTACTTTCAGGCCACAGCAGCGGAACTCAGCCAGAAGTCTGCGAGGAGGAGAGTGATCTGATGGAATAACTCCTGCTGAGGGTGGTGACTCTTCCTATGAGGACTTATGAGGTTCCACTTTTCTTTAAACCTCTCGCTTGTTAACCAAAATGAATGTTTGCTTATTGTATTTCAGTAAGCCCGACTGAGTGACCAATCGTGGATCATGCAGGAGATATTTCCGAAACAGGCCCTTCCTGGGACATTTTAGAATGTACAATGCCCACATGTGAGGCCGCCTCTGGATGGGCCCTTGAACCCAAGCTCTGAAGTTTAAGAAGCGGTGCCCAACTCCTTCAGTCTTCATATGGGGCCAGTAAGGAAACTGGGCATCCTGGGATCAGGCACGTAAACACACTTCTCACCGCCAAGAGGCTCCCAACACCAGCAGTTTGGGAGATGTAGCTGCTATGTTTCAAAGGGTAGGTCAGCATCTCCCAGACAGAGGCCTAAGTGTTTCAGATTGGAGGAGCCCTGGTCTCAAAGAGTCAGGAGACCAGAATTTCCACTATACAACTATGAAGGTTTGACCTGGCTGTTACCTTTCTGTCCTCAGTCTCCTCCCGTGTGATAGAGAGGGGCTGACATAATGGGGCCTCAGGGTTTCTTCTTCTCCGCCCTCTACGATGCTCCTGGAGTTACCCCTGTGGCCAGACTCAGGAAGGGTGAGCAGGGCAGTGGGTTGTGCTTTGCCGTCACCTGGTGGTGGGAGCAGGTACTATTCTAACTTAGAGATGGACGCTTCAGGCAAGCATCACTCCAAGATTTTCTGAACTAGAGAAAAATACCTGGGAGACCTTCTAGCACAACTCCCTCATTTTATCGATCCAGTGGGTCTCAGAAAGTGAACACTAGGATCTAAAAAGCTGCTCCTGTGTGTGCTAATTCCCTGCAGCATCTCTGTTCATAGCAGGATTCATGGTTTCCCACCACGAACTTATTGTAATAGTTATCATTAAACCACCACTCACTAAGCACCTCCCATGTGCTCGCTGCTCTCATCTCCAGTCTTCCCAACAGCCTGTAAGCCAATTTTACAGATAAGAAAATTAAGACGCCAAGATGTTAAGTGACTTGCCACTCACTTAAGTAGATGTCAGGAGCCGGGATTCACACCTAGAAGTATGAGGTTCCGATACCATGCCATTGCCACGCGGCTTCTCTGCCCTTCATTTACCATGGTGTGGACCACTTAGCAAAGGGGCCCCCATCCTCATTCCCATGCCAGGAGACCTTTGCTGGATGGCAAGAGCAGACAGGGCCTGCAGCTTGAGGAGTCAACCAGAAAACCTCTGCTCTAAGCAGGTGCCAGGCCTGAGACAAATCAGAAAGAGAGAGGCTCTTTCTCTGTCCCCCAATATCTTCAAACAGGTGCTTCTGGGCGTACTGTGGACCCTCAGAGACACCTTAGAGGAGGAGAGACAATCTTCGGCTGAGAACAGGGCTGCTCAAAGTGCATTCCCTGGGCCAGGGCCAACCTGTGAGGGTGTAAGCCCAGAAACTGAGAGAAAATGTTTAGAAAATCTTAGGGAAATGTGGCAGAGTCATGTCATGTCTGTTGTATGTCATAAAAAGTGGGAGGTAAGAGTCTAGATTTGGGGATCATGAAAAGAAGGAAAGAAAACATTTTTTTAAGTCGGGGCATGGTGGCTCACACCTGTAATCCCAGGACTTTTGGAGACTGAGGCAGGCAGACCACCTGAGGTCAGGAGTTCGAGACCAGCCAACATGGGCGAAACCCCATTTCTACTAAAAATATGAAAATCAGCTGGGCTTGATGGCGGGTGCCTGTAGTCCCAGCTACCTGGGAGGCTGAGGCAGGAGAATCACTTGAACCTGGGAGGTAGAGGCAGTGAGCCGAGACCGCGCCACTGCACTCCAGCCTGGGCGACAGAGCAAGACTCCATCTCAAAAAAATTAAAAGAAAAAAAAAAAAAAAAAAAAGCTCGGCGCCCAGCCAAGAGTGCAGTGGCACAATCTCAGCTCACTGCAACCTCTGACTCCTGGGTTCACGCCATTCTTCTGCCTCAGCCTCCCCAGTAGCTGGACTACAGGCGCCCGCCACCATGCCCAGCTAATTTTTTGTTTTAGTAGAAACAGGGTTTCACCGTGTTAGCCAGGAGGGTCTCGATTTCCTGACCTCATGATCTGCCCCCGCCTCATCCTCCCAAAGCACTGGGATTACAGGCGTGAGCCACTGCGCCTGGCTGACAATATTTTTTAATTGGGTGGGATCATATTATTTTTGTCATTGCTTTTTGTTTTATTTTTATGAGAATTCATTTTTATTGTATTTACAAAAGCATGGGTTCACAACAGATTGGAATCTAAGAAAAAACATCCTTTACGGGTCTCTCCTACGGACAGCAGGAGGAACTGATGGGTGCAGCCTCAGAGACGCCTTGGTTGGTTACAAAAACAACACTTAAAGCTATTCCTACACTTCTGTAGAACTCTCTGGCTTTAAAGTGCTTTCACACACATCTCCTTGGGGCCCACAGCCATGCATCATGGAGGCAGAACAGAAATTAGGTGTCTACATAACACATGAGGTGACTGGGCTTCCGGTAAAGACTGAACTGCAAGAGCATGGAGTCGGAAAGCAGGGAAGCCTGGCCTCACGGGTTTGCCCTCTGTACCCCATTCCTGCTCGGTGCTCTTTCTGCTCTCCGTAGATCTGTCCCCAGGAAAAAGCCATTTCCCTTTCAAGTCCTCAGAAGAATGCAGAATCCATGACCCCTTCCTCAAGCCCTTAGTGACATCCCACAACCCTGCCCCTTCACATGGGACAGACTGGACAGAGTTACACCCCAAGGGATAATGTCTGCACCATCAGATGGGCCCAAACAGGGTGTTTCCAGGCCCAGCCCCATTTTCTTTGTGTTATGGCCAAGAACACGTGTCCCGTGCTGCAGCCAGCATGCTGCGCACACTTAATAAATTACACGGACTTCTCTGCTCTCTCGAATCTGGCCTCAATAATTTGCACATTCGCTGGCATCGTAATGAAGCAGTTGTGAAAATAACCCAATCTCTTACAATATGAACTTGCAAGTTTATAAGCCCCTGTGGCTGAAGTGCGAGTCACTTTGTCACGTGACAGTTATCCAAGTGCTGTCCTCAGAATGTATGCTCAGTGCTTCAGGAATGCCAACGAGCACCTAACAGGACAGCCACAGCCTGTATTTGAGGTCTCACTGTCCTCTTGGGATCTGGGATCATAATGTAATTATTGTGGTTATTAAAATTTAAGGCTATCTGTATTTTTTCCTTCATAACAAGAAAGTTCTTTTCAAAGCATATCCGATGCTGACACAGTCCTCTGAGTGATTCCTTTCCTGCTGAGTATGATGAAGAGACAATGATCTATGCCTTGCCCACACCAAAGCTCTGAGACTTCCTATACAAGAGGCCCCAGGAATAAAGAAGAGCAAGAAGGAAGATTCCCTTGCCTTCTCCTATTTCTTGTTCCTACCCAGGTCTGAGATTCCCCTCCTTAGAGACCCTTCGTGATAGCCACCTTCTGCTGAGGCACCAAACAGCCCTTCCAGTTCGAAGGTGCTCATTGGCCAACCACTAGCTCTCCTCACCAGCAAAGACAGTTCCAAAACCCTCAGTGGCTAAGACAGAGGAGGGGAGAATTAACAAGAGTTAGTCTCTCTGTTTGAGAGAACAAAAAGTTGAAGGGGAAGTAGAAAAACAAGCATCTGTCCTTCACACATGGCAATCCCAGCCTTCCTGAGACACACTGGTAATTGAGTCCATGTTCCCTCTACAGAATATCGACAGGTCCCACCGTCCAGCACACTGCCCCTCAAGCGGAGTCCTGGGCATCACTAAGTCCCCTCCAAAGCCATTTGAGAGCCACCCTCTCCCATTCTGGCCTCTACAGCCCCTGCCCCAACCCCTCACCATTCACGTTGGGTATAAGGAATTGAAGTCAGGGGAAAACAAGAAGACAGGATGCATTTTGAAAGAGAAACATCTGGAAGTTGCATCCTTCAGGGTGTATACGTCATCTATTTACTACTACACTGGCTAAGATTAGACTTGGGAGGGAGATGAGGAGGAGTAGGCATGCTCAGATCATTGCCATCAGCAGCAGAACATCCACATAGGAGCCAGAAGTCACAAATCAGCCCGGTCTTAGATGCATGGCCTCCATGCCTATTTCAGCCACCAGAGTCATGCAATGTGAAGAGCTGGCCAAGACCTCACGACTCACATTACAGATGAAGAAAAACAACGTTCACTGTGGGGAAGAGACTTGTTGGGCCCATGGCTTGCTAGTGACACAGCAGGGACATCAACGTCTTTTTTTTTGAAATAGTAAGTTATATGCATATACATCAATGACATGCAAATATATATGTCTCTCTCCATTTTCATAGCATGGAAGGCAGCCTCTGGGAAAATTGTAGTGGGAATGCTTGTTTTTATTTATAAGTATTTTCTGAAAATTCTTTGCTTCCTATGGCACTCCTGTAAGCTAAGTTCTTATATATTGTCAGATCCCGTGAGGACCAACTCCAGGCATTTTCATAGCAACTCCCTCCCTGACTTGGGCAGCTGACTCTGCCACAGAAAAGCCTCCCCTCCTCCACACCCCCATTACCAGCACTGCCTCCATTACCATCCTTGTTGAGCCCTTCTTTCTTCCTCTCTCTGGCTCCACAGCCCCCTCACTCATCCCTGCCTACAGGAAAACTGAAGGGCAGGTGCCAGCTCTGTGCCTGGTGACTTACCATGCCCGGGGGGCAGAGGCAGCCAGAGACACAGCCCATGCTCATGCACTCCAGGTCGTAGTTCTGGCATGTCTTAGCACACTCGAGCCCTTCAGCCCGCGGGTTGTCAGCGGGACACACCAGCTTGACCATGGGGGGCCGACAGGATAGGCTCCTTTTGCCTTGAAGGTAGGAAAAGCAAAGAGATGATTAGTGAAGGAGAATGGACCTACCTTCCACACTGTCCTTTGGTCCCCCAGAAGCCCTGACTAAATTCAAGACACTCAAGAGTTGCCTACTTGCAGGGACCACATGCTGACTGAGCCAGGTTCCCTGTGTGGGACTGGGAGGGCACCTGCTTACCTGGGCTTCTACCTCTGGCTTACGCTGGTGGCAGCTCTTCTGACCCCAGCTCTCATCTGATGTCCCATAATTGTCTTCACCCTTAACCTTGCTATATAGCAGGTTACACTGAATCAGGATGCACTGCAGAAATTTCCAGACCCGAGTGTGGGTGCTAAAAGGGAGTTTTAACAGCACCCAACAGAATCATTCCTAAATGGTTACAACTCATGTGGGGAGAGAAGGCCATCTGACCACAATGGCTTTAAAACAGGCCTCTGTGGGCATCAGCCCCTGCCCAGCCACTCCATGTGAATTTGCAACCCTTGCAACACTCCATCCCGACACTCCAACCTCCCTTCCATGCTGTTTCCCTCTGATATCCTGTATCTGTTCTTCTGACCACCTGATATACTACACATCTCACCTATTTGTTCACTGTCCTCCCCGGGCCACTGGGCCCACTAGAACGCATGTTCCATGAAGCCAGGAATTTCTGTCTACTTTGCTCATAGACATATCCTACTTCCTGGCAATTAGTAGGTATCCATGGCTAATTGGGTAATGCTGACAGCAGATGATTGATACAGCACCTGTCTTTCCAAAGCCCAGATGCACTTAATAGCATTTGTATCACATACTCGCTCCTGTGGGCAAGAAGTCAAAATTTCCTGGAAACTCTTGTTAGAAAACTGAAACTCCAAAAGGTTAAATGGCTTTTCCCAATCAGCACACAATCCCAGGAGTTTCCTGACTTTGAAAAAGATTACGTTTTCCAGTGACCAGACTAGAAGATTCTGAGCAGAAGCACGGAAGGTAGGTCTGAGAGGCAGAATGCAACAGAGACAGTGAGTGTGGGGGAAACGTTCTGATGGAGAGAAATGAAGGTGCAGAAGGATGGAGTGATCTTGAGGTCACAAGTTCTGGTCTGAACGTTTGAGCCACCCATGCCCTTGGGATCTTGCCCCAGCTCTAGGCTGAGACGTTCCCCAGTCGGTCATGCCGGGAGCCAGACCTCTCATGCAGGGCAAGCCAGGAAGCAAACAGCATGGCACAGAACTGGGTCCCTTCGACAGAAGGAGCCCTACGGAAAGTGAGAGGCAGAGAGGGAAGCAGTCAAGCTGGAGATTGAAGACAGCCATTTCTCTCTCTCCCACTGGAAGAGTCCTTTCTAAGCAAGGATAAGCCTTCTGGAAGCAAATAAGGGCCCTGTGATCCATAAATGTGAATGTGAAACCCCCAGTACAAGGTCAGCCCCTTCTCCCTTCTATGCCTGGTCCTTCAACAGTACAGCAGGCCAGGCACGGTGGCTCATGCCTGTAATCCCAGCACTTTGGGAGGCCGAGGCAGGCAGATCACTTGAGGTCGGGAATTCGAGACCAGCCTGGTCAACATGGCAAAACCCCGTCCCTACTAAAAAAACAAAAAATTAGCCAGGTGTGGTGGCGCGTGCCTGTAATTCCAGCTACTTGTGAGGCTGAGCAATGAATCGCTTGAACCCATGAGGCAGAGGTTGCAGTGAGCTGAGATTGCACCACTGCACTCCAGCCTGGGTGACAGAGTGAGACTCTCAAAAAAAAAAAAAAAAAAAGACAGTGCAGCCACCGTCAGGACCTTCGAACGGACAACAATGGACCCAACCCTTCTCTTTCTTTCAAACCCATCCCAGAAGCTTTCTAAAGAAAGAGCTGTCTTCATCAGCATGTCCATAGGAAACAAGAGGCCATGAAAGAAGGGTGACTGTCATCACAATCAAGGCCACCAACTCGCTCACAGCGATCCACTGGGTTAAGCTCTCCATGGGCAAAATAGGGGTCTCGCAGAATTTATCTGCAAGTCTTTCCCCTTACACAAAATCAAATACTTCTTGCCTCAGTGATTTGGATTTACACATGCAAAGACATGTCTTGGCCTGAAAGTCACTCACACAAATCCAGAAATTATGGCGATCCTGGGCAAAGCCAGACCCATGCCTGGATGCACACACACATCAGACGGTCTCACCCAGCTCTCCCCCACCATTCCACACGTGAGGAATCCGGGCAGGACGGAGTAAACCGGCCTTCCGTGGGGACAGTACTCACTGCGGTGAGACAGGGGACTGCTGAGGACAGCGTCGGGCAGCAAGCTTCCGGGGACTCCACTCATGGTGCAGTGCATGAAGCCATCCTCACAGTAGCTACAGAGGGGAAAATCAAAATGCCCAGCTTCGCAAGACTTGTCTACACTCGCCGCCTCCACATCCTCACCTCCCACTCACTCTCTGCCTTTTTCAACCAGGTCCCAGTCCCATAACCCCTCCTGAAGCATAGCTTGCAAACGCCACCAATGGATGAGCTCCACGTCACTAAATCCCGTGGGACTTTTTTCAGTTATTTTCTTAATTGATTCCGTTCAACATTATGCATCACTGTTGAACACTCCACTCTTCCAGAAAAACAAAAAATATTCATCTCTGCAGGTTTTCCTCCCACTTCCTCGGTTCCTCCTTCTCAGCCTCAGTTTTCACGTGCCCCCCACTGCCTGGCCTTTAAATATCGGCCTTCCCCAGGCTCTGTCCTAGGCTTGCTCCTCTTCTCACACTCTGCTGCCATCCACACCCCCAACTCCAATCACAGACATGACTCATGAATCTACATCAGCAGCTCGGACTGCTCCTTTGAACCCCAGACCCATATACTCAAAATGCCTACGTGGTCTCACTAATGTAGAGAGTCTCAGAAACACTTCAAACTCGGTACATCCAAAACTGAACTCACAATCCCCCACCAAAGGCAATTCTCCTCCAGGGCTGATTCATTGAATGGTGATGCCATCCATATATCACTGAAATTCATCTCCACTTTATCTCCACTGTCATAAGAGAAGACACTATCACCTCTTGCCTGGACTATGCAAAGTTTCCTGACTGACTGGATGAGTAAAATTTTATAAAATGTGTGTGGTTGCTTTGTATGTATGTATGTTTAATTTGTATAAATGATATCATATAGCACGCTGTGTTTTGCTTTTCCCATTGAGCACCTTGTTTGTAAGATTCATCCCTGTGAAGACCTGGACCACTTGTCTGTGGCTTCTGTTACACAATATACCTTTTACCCACTCAGTGTCCCAGTAATGGACACAGGTTGTCACCTGCTCCTCACCACCACAAAGCTGTGCTGAACATCTGCAGACATGTGTCCTAATGAACCTGTGTAAGAATTTCTTTAGTCTATCTGCAGAGGCAGAAGTGCGGGGATAGCAGGTATGAATATCTGACCTGCATATGATGTGCCAAGTACTCTCCTAGATGGCTCAACCCAGTCTATGCCCTGCAATAGCAGCTGAGGCCTCCATGCCCCTCGGCTCTGCCAACACTCAGCATTATCCAGATGTCTAACTTTTCCAATCTAACATGAAGTCATACTCATTGTTTTAATTTGCATTTTTCTGACTGTAATAATCTTATTCAGTTTTGTTTTGTTTTGTTTGGAGACCGAGTCTCACTCTGTCGCCACGCTGGAGTGCAGTGGCTCGATCTCGACTCACTGCAACTTCTGCCTCCCAGGTTCAAGCGATTCTCCTGCCTCAGCCTCCCAAGTAGCTGGGATCACAGGCATATGCCACCATGCCCAGCTAATTTTTGTATTTTTAGTAGAGACAGGGTTTCACCATGTTGGCCAGGATGATCTCGATCTCCTGACCTCGTGATCCACCCGCCTCAGCCTCCCAAAGTGCTGGGATTACAGGTGTGAGCCAACGTGCTCTGCCTGTTTTTGTTTTTTTGAGACAGTCTTATTCTGTTGCCCAGACTGGAGCTCAGTAGCATTACCTCGGCTCACCACAACCTCCACCTCCCGGGTTCAAGCCATTCTCCTGCCTCAGCCTCCAGAGTAGCTGGGATTACAGGCGTGCACCACCATGCCCAGCTAATTTTTGTAGACAGGGTTTCACCGTGTTGACCAGGCTGGCCTCAAACTCCTGACTTCAAGTGATCCGTCCCTGCCTCGGCCTCCCAAAGTGCTGGGATTACAGGCATGAGCCACCTTGCCCAGCCGACTGTAATGATTCTGAACATTTTTAATGCAGTTGCTGTTCAATAAATATTTGTTGAATGAATAAGAGAATCAGCCCTTCCCTTTCTGAGCACATGCAGAACCTGTGCCTTCTTCTGGTTTTTAACTAATACCTAGTTTTAAGAGAAAATTCCGCCCGCCCCCGTAAATGTCATGGTCTGTCAGTCATTTGGACACGACCCAAAAGCTTAATTTTCTAAAAAGTCTCGAAGATAGGTTTAAAATCAACTCCTGGCCCTGAGTCTGGTCTGCAGAAGAATAAATACTTGGCTGTGATGGTTGCTGGGATGACCAAGCACACAGTCTGCAGAAACTCCAGGCCACGGCGTTTCACCCTCCTGCCACCTTTTCACGACCAACACTAGCACCTGCACCAGCAAGGCTCATTCTCCAGTGTGTTGTCAAAAGAATAAAAATAAACAGCTGCACACAGGCCCCGAGGTCCTTCTGACACACCTTCTCCACGAAACCCAATTTTCTAAACGAAGTGGAAAGACAAGCTGCTCAATAGCTTTCAGCATTGGTGCCTAAAAGAGAGACAAGGAGGATGCAGACTTGGAGACGTCTCTGATGTCAAACCCTAAAAGGAGCCCAAAGCCAGGGTCGCTCCCCAGCCCTCTTCACCCAGGGGCTAATGCACGCCTTCTCCCACCTTCCCTGTTTTAGTGAAATAGCCAGCAACAGTTGCTGCCCTCCCAAGTCATACCAACTTCCTATAGCCTAGCCTCTTTCCTTAGCACTGAAACATGGAGGCCACCATGACCTTCTGATCGCCAAATTCAACCATCTATTCTCACTGAAATACAGAGAGTTCAAGAATCCCTGGGTTCTAGCCACTTGCTGGCTGATTTCGGAAAGTGATAATCTCTCTAAGTCTCCAAATCTTTACTAAAAAAGCAAGCCCTGCTTGCCCAACAGCACTGTTTTAAGGTCCCAGAGAGAAACTCCTTGAAAACTCTAGCCAAGACAACTACAACTGTAGTAAAACAGCACTGGGCTAAGGCCAAGAGATCAATTCTGCAGAGGATGTTGTCCTACTCCCTTCTGCCCTTCATTTCCATGATACGGCACCGCTTGGGCTCTGTCCTTTTTATAGGCCTTTGATCTCTGGCCTCTCATGCAACCCTTTTTCTTCCTCTTGCCCTCTGAACATTTCCCCAAGTTCTGACTCAGTCCTCTCTTCTGCCCTCTGGCCCACTCCCTTTAAGGATCCTCGCTACTCTCATGGCTGAAACTGTCACCTCCATGCACATCTTTCTCTCCAGCTGCAACCTCTCACTCACCTTCCAGACCCATTTCAAGCTGTTGATTCCATTTGTTCATGAAGATGGCAACTCAAAGTCATCAAGGCCAAAACCAAAGTCATCACTTGCCCTCTACCTCCAGAGGGCCCTCTTGCTGTTCTTGCCGTCACTGTCCTCAGAGCTCTCACAGCTATTCAAGTTCAAAACACCAGGGCCATCTGCAACAGCCCCTCCTCCTCGCAAATATCCCACTAGTTCATCTGCTTTCCCAGCGTCTCTGGCTTCTGGCTTCCACTCTCCATTTCCACTGCTATTGCTTGATCCAGGGCCTCACCACCTTCTTATCAGTCAATGTCAACATTTTCCTGTAGATGCTCTCCCTGTTGTCATACCTTATGCAGCTCCCAAAACCCATTCCCTAAAGTTATTCTTGGATCCTATTTGTTCCCTGCTGAGAAATGTCCAGGGGCCCCATTCCTACTGCTCCAGCATCAGTGCTCACCCCCTCACTTCTGAAGACCCCTGAACCTCATCCCAACTTCCCTCCAGTCTTAAATCTTCCTTCATACGGCATGCGTTCGCACCAGAGGACTTACCTTGGGGGTTGTGGAGTACTCCTTGTGCATTTAGTCCCTAGACTTCCGCTCCACCTCAAAACAATCCTCCAGGCTGGGCGCAGTGGCTCATGCCTATAATCCCAGCACTTTGGGAGGCCGAGACGGGCAGATCATTCGAGGTCAGGAGTTCGAGACCAGCCTGACTAACATGGTGAAACCCCCTCTCTACTAAAATACAAAAATTAGCTGGGCATGGTGGCACACGCCTGTAATCACAGCTACTCGGGAGGCTGAGGCAGGAGAATCGCTTGAACCCCAGAGGTGGAGGCTGCAGTGAACTGAGATCGCGCCACTACACTCCAGTCTGGGTGACAGTGTGATTCTATCTCAAAACAAAACAAAACCAAAAAAAAAAAATCCTCCTCCATCCGTCAAGCCCACCTCTGCTGTTGGAATCCTCCCCAAGCTGAAAACCACTTCTAGCATGGAGTTTTCCCTAATTCCTCCCACATGGAAATTATCCCCCCCTTTTCTGAATAAGTGGGACTTTGTATGTCTCATGATATGGCACGTCTACCAAATGTTATCGTTATTTCATCTCAATAAACATGCATTGTGTACCTACTTCGTGCCAGGACTGTGCTGGGGGCTGGGGTTCAGGGCCTAACACGTGGTCTGGACTCTAGGGGTGGCCACAGACTAGAGGGGAAACACAACACGGTTGACTGACATCCAAGTCCAAGAGTGATGAGTGTTTCAATAGAAGGGTAAACAACCTGCTTTGGGTAAATACGTTGGAAGGGGCTTCGGATCAATCTCACTGGAGTGATAAGGAAAAGCTTATCTAGTGTCATGTGCAGATTCTGTTCCGCTCGGCAACAAAAGCGAAACTCAGTCTCAACAAAAAACAAAAAGAAGTGAACATGGATGGAATGTCAGATGTTACTAAGGAATTATTGTTCATGTTCAGGTTAATAATGGTACGATTATATTTACTTTTTTAATTATTTGTTGAAATACATACTGAAGTATTTGCAGGTGAAATGATACAATATTTACAGCTTTCTTTTAAAACTATTCCAGCCACACAGGAGACGAGTCGATAGATAAAAGAAGAATGGTAAAGTGCTGCTAATCACTGAAGCTGGGAATGGATACGTTGGGGCTCCTTATACTTTTCTCTCTGTCTGAAATTTTCCATAATCAGGACTTTTTTTTTTTTTTTGAGACGGAGTCTCGCTCTGTCACCCAGGCTGGAGGTGCAGTGGCAAGATCTCAGCTCACTGCAACCTCTACCTCCCAGGTTCAAACGACTCTCCTGTCTCAGCCTCCCAAATAGCTGGGACTACAAGTGCTAGTTTTTTGTATTTTCACCACGTTAGCCAGGATTGTCTCAATCTCCTGATCTCGTGATCTGACCTCGTGATCTGCCCGAGTCGGCCTCCCAAAGTGCTGGGATTACAGGCGTGAGCCACCACACCCGGCCAATCAGGATGTTTCTAACTGGTCTCCCCAGTAGACTATCAGGTACTGTGTCTGGTTTTTTGTTTTTTTTTTTCCCCCGTGATGAGACTTCCGTCTGTCGCCCAGGCTAGAACACAGTGGCACAATCACAGTTCACCGCAGCCTTGACTTCCTGGGCTCAAGCAATCTTCCCACCTCAGTATTCCGAGTGGTTGGGTCTACAGGTATGTACCACCCCGGGCAACTATTTTTTTTCTTTGTATGTAGGGACAGTGCCTCACTATGTTGCCCAGGCTGCTCTCGAACTCCTGGACTCGAGCATTCCTCCCACCTCCACCTCCCAAAGTGCTGGGCATTACAGATGTGAGCCACTGCCCCAGCCTGGCTCATCTTTAGATCACTGATTCTTAGCCAGAACTAAGACAGAACAGGTGACAGATGTTTGCTCAAATGTCCTGTTGTAAATTTCTTCCATGCTCATGGCAACCCTGTTGAGTCACAGAAGGCCTAGGCAAAGAGCTGTAGGAAGCAAGCATGATTGGAGCTATTTTGGGGAAGTACATGAAGCAAGTTAGGGTAGCAAATGCCCCATGAAGGCAGCGCTGCAGTGGTCCATGTTCTTCCTGCTCAAATGCTTCAGCCTGAGAATACTGAAAGCTGGTTGGAAAGGAGCGTGACAGGGAGATCTCCCTTCTGTTCCAGAAAAGGAAAACTGAGACCTAAAGCCCAGAAATGGGGGCCAACACGTGACAGCTGGCAATAAAACTCAAGAACTCCTACTGCCAGCCAGAAATCCTAGTTCCCTGTGCGGTAAGGAAGTCAGAAGGCCTAGACCAAATCCCAGCTCTGCTTCTGACTTACTGTATAATTCTGGACAAGTCACTTCCTTCCTTGGGCCCCCATTTACCCATCCATGAAGTGAAGGACTTGAGGGTCCATTTTATTCTCCAGCTCTGCTGTTTCAGGTCCCTGACCCTGCTGCCTGCACTTACCACATGGTGTGATGGTCTGAGAAGATGTCTTCCGGCTGGAAGATCTCACCATCATAGTAACAGGGGCACTGGGCCTTGGGTACGCAGTCCCCCATCTCATCCATGTAGAGCCCTGGGGGGCAGAAGCAGCCCTCCAGGCAGGCCTCATTGCATTCCTCATCCGGGTAAGAGAGAGCACGGCAGGTCAGGTTGCAGGGGGTCCCGCACTGCAGGTACACCTGGCCTTTCGGGCATTTCAGCTCTAGAAGAAAGAGGAGTAAAACCTCAGGGGGAATGTTGGACAGCAAGGACTATGGTTCTAGTAAGGCCTCAGCGGGAACGTTGGACAGGAAGAAGGCCTCAGCGGGAACGTTAGACAGCAAGGACTATGGTTCCAGGGAAGGAGTAAGGCCTCAGCGGGAACGCTGGACAGCAAGGACTATGGTTCTAGGACTTGCCATCCCTTGTAGCTGTGACCCCCAATTATTTAACTAAAATTTTTATTGACATAATTGTAGACTTGCATGCAGTTATAAATAAGTAATGCAGAGAGATCCATGTGCCCTTTACCCAGTTTTCCCCAAGTGACCCCCAATTATATCTGTATGGTCACCAACTTCCTTTCCCACTATGAGCAAATGTGTCTTTTTTTGTGTATTATAATCATGGGAGCATATGTTTTCTCCTCTTCTCAACCACACGAATGTGCATGAGTCGTCTCTGAATTCTCAGAGCCTAGGATGTAGTAGAAATCCTGGAAGATTTTGAAGTTGTGAATATTAAAAAGAACTGGGAGTGACAGGCAAGGGCATCCCCGTGATGACGACAATGGGTACCATTTATGGAGCACCTACTGAATGCCTTGCTCTTACATGGGCGCTATGCCTCACGCTGAGTTAGCTCTCATCATCCCCTTTCAAGAAACTTAGGCTGAGTGACTTGTCAGGGGTATACCTCACAGGAAGAAGCAGAGGTAGGATGTGAACCCAGCTCTCTGCAGCTGTAAAACTCATGCTCATAACCATGATTCTCTAGAAAGAAAACAGTCCCTTTGAGAACACGTTGGTCCCAAAGAGCAGGGACACATACCTACCCCAGCGAAGCGGGCCGCACCCATCTGCCCACAGCCCTGACCCTTCCTAGCCTCCCACAGAGAAATACTGCAAGAGACACAAGCCAGGAAGTGTAGCAAAGTGGCAACGCAACTAAGGGAACGGGCTCTGTATCCCAAATACTTGGGTTCACGCCCAGGTCCAACACTAATTGGCTATGTGACCTTGGGCAGTATCCTCACTAGATGGAATAACAATATCCACCCAGTCTTCGTGAAGGTTGAATGAGCTAACACATTTAGAAGAATGTCTGGCATGTGGAGAATGCTCACTGCTAATAATGTTCACTGATAATAATTACTATCATCATTCTTATTGCTAAGGCAACAGCCCCAGCTCAGTGGGCCCAAGAAGGAAGGGGTATTCCAGATAAAGGCCTAGGCCTAAGAAGCCCTGGCATTCTGGTGACAAAATTCCTTAGGGGCAGGGTAGGGAGGACAGGGAAGGTGTGGGGAGCATTCTGCCCTTTCAAAATGCCTTCCCTTTGCAGACCAGCTGCTGCCCAAGAAATGAGAACCTCACCCTGGGCATGCCTCTTCTGAGACCATTAGAATCCTTCCCCTCTGTTCGAACCCATTGCTCCAGCGGAAACCCACTGGCAGAACCTTGGCAATGAGCCTGAGCAACGGAGTTGGGGGCCTCTGGAGACACCCTGCAGCCTCCTGCTCCTACAATCATTCTGGACTAGGTGTTTGAAGGTAGCTGGGAAGGGAGGGGCTCTTTAATCCTACTAGACACTGATTTTTCTCTACAAGAATGGAAAGGTTGAGTCATCAGATGAATACTGAGGGAGCACAGGTTAAGACGGGATGTGTTAGACAATGAAGTTGGAGATGCTTTCAACCCCAAGCCTACAATGACAAGGACACATTTTATGCATTAAAGAGCAGCTAGACTTGAGCTTTCTTTGTTCTGATAGGCTATCTCTAGCGCTGGCTTGGAGCCTTATTAAATTTCTCCTTTAGGCTTCTTCCCGAAAGAAACAATCCACATTTCAGTTTAGCAGAGACTTCTTGTGTATCCACTGCATGCCAGGAACTATACTAGGCCCAGGGAGGCAGAGATGGCCAGCCCTGGTCCTTGCCTTCAGAGAGCCTGTGGTCCTGTCTTCCCAAAGGAAACACAACCAATTTGCAAGAGGAAAAAAATGCGTGTGCTTCTCCTGAATCTCCTCACACCATCCCACAAAGTAGCTACATGCTAAGTCTGTGCTTCCTGAATGTCCCCAATTGGTGTGACCTCTTCTTATGAATAGATTCACTGGTTTAGGCAGCTCTGTTCATTTCTCTGGAAGAGAAAGTGAAGTATGGGTAGAGGGGACAGCTGAGCCTGAGCTATTCTCCAAGTCAAGAAAGGATGGGGGCAAGAACCCAGGAGCCTTGCCCAACTGCCTTGAGTGCAAAGGGACAGCCCGAGGCCATCTGGTCAGCCTAGTCTCTTGTCACAGGAACACAGAGACAGATCCCTCTTGTCCTTAATAGTCTCCAGGGAAAGCTCCTTCCTACCACCCTTTCTGCCCTATCATAATGCCTCAGAAGTCAAGGCATTCTTTAACTGAATCTTATCCCCACTACTCAAGCATCAGCCCATTTCCCCTGCTGTTCAGTGGAGGTCAAGAATGGCTGTTCATGAGAGATTAGAGAATATTTTAGTGGGCCCTTAGTGTTCCGGGAGAATGTCCTAAATTAGGAAATCCTACAGATGCTGCCGCATACTGATAATGCGTCATTTCTAACATTGGTGGACAAGCAAAGAATATTCATAAGCAGCACCTCATTCATTCCTCATTACTTTCCCCAATTTCTAAATAGCAAATGCTAAGGAAGAAACTGAAGTGCAGAGGGGTTACGTGAAGGGTTCAAGGTCACATCACTGGTACCTCACAGGAAAGCTGCCAGTAAGGACCCAGATCCAGTTGTCCTAGGCATTAGCCTGTGGCTCCCAGACATCCCAGAGCTGGAGCAATGGGGAGGGCACAACTGCTGCATTATGTGTTTGCCCCTTTTGCCTTACTGTTGTCTCTGCTCCTCTTTCATATGACATTTCTACAACTCAAAACATGAGTTGACTCATTGGACCCAAAATACAAGCACTTCTAGGGTCTCCATGCCTAACTGCTCCTCAAATATAGATACTAATTCCTGTCACTGTTTCTCATAACTCCTCTTCCATCAGGACCACCTACTTTATATTTACATATATACACACACACAGGGTCTTTCTCTGTTGGCCAGGTCAGAGTACAGTGGTGTAATCATAACTCACTGCAGCCTTAAACTGCTAGACTCAAGCTATCCTCCTGCCTCAACCTCTCAAGTAGCTGGGACTAGACCACACCTACATTTTAATTTCCAAACACATCTACTTTACCCTAAAAAACAGAATATCCACTATGCCTCCTTCTTACAGAATATACTCCTCACTTCTATGCCTACTACGATTCTACCACTGGAAACAAGTCTTCTCTGCCAAGAAAGCAGCTTTTTAAAACCATAGCCAAGTACACGTCCTCCAGAAAAGCTTCCTTGGTTTTCCCTGCCCTGAATCTACTCATCCTTTTACCAAGTGTGATAGGTATCTAGTTAGGGTGGCAGTTTCCATCTATGACTCTAACAGTAAGTTTGGAGTTCTACATCATCACTCTTGTCCAACCGCACTGGGCATGCAGCAAATGTCCCCAGAGCAATAACAAAAACAAAAAAGTTAGCACAATCCCGTCACCTAAGGGACCAGAGTGGGACCAGATACCAACACTGGTGCCAGGAATCCAACAGTGCAGAGTGAGAATCTAAAGCCACAGAGGACGGTGATGCAATTCACCTTCACATAGCTTTACACAATGCCAGAGATTTTGTCTGTCGGTGGTTTGCGTGGAGTTATAAGCAAAGGGTTGGTATGTGAATTTCCCATTGCCTTCATCCGACTCAAGGGATGCGGGGACCCAGTGGGATCTGGGACTCACTCGCTCCACAGCCTGACCCTACGTGTGCCGAACGAACACTAGGTGGCAGCAGCCACAGGAAACCCAAACTTGGCAGGGACCCCCAAGTTCTAGGCCTCCAGGTAGGGGGAGTCAACTTGTCCTCCTGGAACAGGCCAGAGTCATTGGCTGGTCCTCACCGCCTGCCCTGCTGGGAGGTGGAAGGGAAAAGTGGGTGCAAATGAACCGTCCGCCCTCCCCCACCCACGTTTGCCACAATGCCCTAGGCCCTCTTTCCACAGGATATAATGCAGAGAAACGACTTCGAAAAGCACGCGTTCACGCAAAGGATTATGGGGGGCAGCCCGGAGGGCACGCACCGCAGCGGCCAGGCTCACGCCACGCGACACGCACGCCTTTCCCCGCGCAGGCCGCGGCATAGCTGGCCAGGGCGCCGCACAGGCACTCGCGACCATCCGAGCAGGAGCACACGTCGTAGCGGCAGTTCCGCAGGTAGGGCAGTGGGCTGACGGCGCGATGGCAGGCCTCGAACGTGGCGGACGTCAGGACCGCGCATGCCTCCTCGGAGAACTTGGCTGTGAAGCGAGAGAAGCGAGCCCGGGTTGTGGCGGGGAGGTGGGAGGTGGGAGGTGGGGGGTGGGGGGTGCCACGCCTTCCTGGCCAACACTCCCCGGGAAATAGCCCAACGCTGCTAATAGAGGGCTGCAAGGTCACGCAGAGAAATCTACAAATGCCACCCCCACCTCCCAAGTCCATTTATCTTACAATCATCTAACGCTGAGTTTGTGAGCTGCTGCTGCAGTAGACTGGGAAGTCGAAGGACAGGGACTATGGACTTTTTTTTTTTTTAGAGACATGGTCTTGCTCTGTCGCCCAGGGTGGAATGCAGAAATGCGATCTTGGCTCACTGAGGCCTTAACTTCCTGGGTTCATGCAACCGTCCCACGTAGCTCCCAAGTAGCTGGGATTACAGGCGTGCCCCACCACGCCTGGCAAATTTTTTATTTTTTTATTATTATTTTTAATAGAAATGGGGGCTTCCGACGTTGCCCAGACAGGTCTCAAAGTCCTAACCTCAAGCGATCCTCCCGCCTCGGTAGACTTTTTTTTTTTCTTTCCTAGGGGTTGGCCCGCGGAGGGCGCCCAATAAAGGGACTTTGAAGAGCATATGGCCCAGTTCAGAGGATCAAGAGCTGACGGTAAAAACAAAGCCCACCCCTTTCCTCGCCCCCTCGCAGTGGAAGCACTGCCTCCGGAACGCACTGCACTGATTTGGGGACCTCGAGGCTCTGCGAGGTCCCTGTCTTGCCCCCGGGTTCACATACTCATGCGCGGGTTGAGGGCGCAGGGATCGCTGTGCTGCTTCTGCAGGTCCTGGCAGTCCCCGTGCAGCTTCCAGGCGTTCCCGAAGTCCTCCACGCGGGGCTCCGCCAGCCCAGAGGGGGTAAGGAAGTCGTCGCCCTGGTTGCCATTGTAATTCCCACACAGGCCACAGGTCTTCCCAGCGTAGACGGGGGACAGCTGCGGGAGAGACCAGGCCACTCTGGAACCGCCAAAGCAGTGGCAGAGTTGTTTCGCTAACGGGATTGTCTTAATAAAAAAAAAGTTCCCCGGGTGAAAAATAAATATGAATTTAATAAAAGGCAGCTAAGCCCTAGGCTGCAAAAAGGGGGAAAAAAAGTAAACTGCAGGGTAAATTTACCAGCTCCATCCCTGTTCCCAAATCATCAGAGCCCTGTACTGCCACAAGGGGTTTTAGAATTTATCAGATCATCTAAGGATGGAGAAGGGAGGCCCAGAGAGAGAAAGTGACTTGCCTCAGGTCAGGGAGGTAGTGGCGGAGCTAGGGTGAGTAGGCAGGTTGAGCCCAGCCTGAAGCGCTCTGCCCTCCGTCCCACCTCCGTGCCATCCACACCAGTGGGCCTGACCCACCCCCCCCAAGAGTCATGTGCAAACTCAAGGCCCCTCTATATAGGAAAACTTCACACTGGTCACCCGGTGTCGGCCCAGCAGGCTGCCAGGTGTGGTCCAAGCCCTCCAGCTCACAGTTAATGACAAGAAACACCTCCTCCCAACCTGCTGCCTGTCACTCAGGCCCTGGGCATCACTGAAGAGAAAGGGCCAGGAGCAAAAGGACTCTGGGGGTGATGACGGGTAGAAGTAGGGGTCTGCAAGGGCTCTGAGGCAGCCTGCCAGGGTAACGGCGGCAAAGCAGCGGCAGAGTTCAAACTCCAGGCCATCACTATGTGGTTTATTGTCCATTCTCAGAACTGAACAAAGTTCTGAGCCCAGAGTGCACATTCGGGGACAACCAGGAGAGTGGAACCTGCCCTTCCCCCACACAGCTGGGGGCATCTGCTAGCTTCTAGGGAGAGGACCCCGATTTGAAGGTGGAGCAGGGGCTGGGCCCCAGGAGTCCACATGTCATTACCAAGGTGGGACGACCTCCCTGTGTTGAGTCCCTCAGGGACTAGGCTCAGCTCTTAGAGCCCCTTTTCAGCTTCCAGCTCCAACCTCACAAGATGCAGGGTTAACAATCCAGTAGTAGGTCCCAGGCCCGTAAAAATCGAACCCAAGTAAACAGTATTAAGAAAGGGAACAGAGTAATGTTTCCCTGTTTGCTTGACAAATACCAACTGTTGTCACATTAGGCCTTCTCCCACCTCCTTATTTAAAATGTAAATCCCCCCCAACCCTGGCACATCCTGCCCCTTTCTCTGCTTTATTTCCCCGGGATCTGTCACTTTCCGATCTATAATATAATTTACTTGTTTGCTTTGTTTGTCTGTCTCTCTCCATTAGAACTTAAGCTAAATGAGGTAAGGATTTTTGTCTGTTTTGTCTCACTGCTGTAATCTCAGCATCTAGAATGGTGCCTGTCTTAGCCCTTCCAGGCTGCTATAACAAAACACCACGGACTGGGTGGCTTATAGACAACTGATACTGATTGCCCACAATTCTAGAATCTGAGAAGTCCAAGATGAAAGCGTCAGCAGACTTGGTTGTCTGATGAGGACCCTGCTTTCTGGTTCATAGATGGTAGCGAGCTCTCTGAGGTCTTTTAAAAGGGCATAAATCTCATTCTTCATCACCTCCCAAAGGCCCCACCTCCTAACACCATCACGTTGGGGGTTAGGATTTCAACATATAAATTTGGAGAGGACACAGACATTCAGCCCATAACAGTGCCAGCAGACACTCAATAAGTGTTTGTTGAATGAATGAATCATTGAACAAATCAATGAATAAGTAAGTGAATAGGTTCTCCTCCTGATGGGCTGGGATGTAATGCCCACAGTCAGGGCACCCTGGGCAAAGTGTCATAACTGGTGGTGCACTTCCACTCCCTTCCCACCTCTCAGCATCTTTTCTTTCTCAGATTTCGATGCTCCCCAAAGGCGTTTTCATTCACCCCCACCAGGCCAGCCATCACTCCCATGCCCCACTCTAAAATCCCATCTTCTCCCATCTCCTTGGCTTGTCTCAGAGGTCAGCTCGGCCAGGGTTAGGAGAGTGGGTGCGACACTTGGAGACACTTGCTATTTGAAATAAACCTCTGCTCAGTGACAGTTCTGACTAAATGAAGCCTGTGCAAGGGTCTTTTCCACACCACTGTGCCTAAGGCAGATCTGGGCCCTGCAAGGCAACTAGCAGGACAGGGAAACAGTACACAGAGGGCGTGATTTCTGCTGGCTGGAGCCCCGCTGCCTGGACCACAGGGACAAAGGACAAAGCGTGCACACCACACCTGGTGAAGGAGACCAGAGGGCCCCTAGTAGCACCTCCTCTTGCACCACCTGTGCCCCAGCTGGCCTCCCTCCAGCTCTCGCCTCCACACTGCAGTCCCCAAAAGCCCTGGGGTCAGCAGTCTGAGGCTCCCCACCTCCTGCCCCATCTCAAACACCCCCTTTCCTGCTTCATAATAAAACCCACAAGACAGTCCCTTTCCATGAGCCCCAGGAACCTGTGTAAAGAAAAAGAAAACGGAAAAAAATACACAGAAAGATGATTCTATAGGCCATGGGGTCATCTGACCCCGTCCTGAATCTTGGCCAAGGAAACCTCTTCTTGTTAGCTAGAGCTGACACAAACCCACCCCCAAAGATAACCCTACGTCCCCTCCCACAGAAAGAAGTTGGCCTCTCTTGTCCTCAGGGGAGAGACAAAGACCAAAGAAACCTGCGGGGAGGAAGGGCAGCTGCCCAGGATGAGAAGTTACGGCCCTGCTGATTGAGGGAAGAAAGTACATGGGTGGAGAGCACCCTGTGAGGTGGGAGGATGCTGAGAAAATGGACTGGTCGGCCGGGCACAGTGGCTCACACCTGTAATCCTCCCAGCACTTTGGGAGGCTGAGAAGGGTGGATCATTTGAGGTCAGGAGTTCACAGACAGCCTGACCAACATGGTGAAACCCCATCTCTACTAAAAATACAAAAATTACCTAGGTGTGGTGGTGAGCGCCTGTAATCTCAGCTACTCAGGAGGCTGAGGCAGGAGAATCGCTTGAGCCTGGGAGGCAGAGGTTGTGGTGAGCCAAGATCACGCCACTGCCCTCCAGCCTAGGCAACAGAGACCCTCTCTCAAAAAAATAAAAAAATTTTAAAAAGTGGACTGGCTAACGTGAAGCACCCCCTTGAAGACCGGGGTGCAGGAGGCAAGATTGGTGAGGAACTAGGAGACCCCAGTTCTGCTCCTCAACCTGTAACTAAACGACCGTGAGGCCCAGGGCAAGTTACTCCTGCTTCAGAAACAATGGCTCTGTATTTCCTACTGGAAATGGGAGGTTGACAAGAGGATCTTCCAGACCTTCCTGCTTTAATGGTCTGTGGTTGCAGGTTTATTTTCATGAAAGGAAAACAAAAAAAAAAAAAAAAAAAAAAAGGAGTTTGAAATTCCCTCAGGAGCTCTAAGACAGAGAAAGAATACTGGCCACACAAGAATGGAGGATGCCAAGATCACCTGGGCGATACCTGCCACCCTGCCCCCGCCGCCCAGGATTATAGCAAGGACCCTGCGGAGCACGGGATCCCAGGAGGCAGAACGAGCCTCTCCAGGGCATAATCTAGCACAGTCATTCTCAAAGTGTGGTCTTGAGACCCATAGGGGTCCCCAAGACCTTTTCAAGGGGTCTGTGAGACCAAAAACTGCTTTCATAATACTACGAAGACATTATTTGCCTTTTCCCTCCTCATTCTCTTACAAGTATACAGTGGAATTTTCCAGAGGCCACGTGACATGCAATATTGCAAAAGATTAAATGCAGACGTAGATAAGAGAACCCAGCTGTCTCCCATTAAGCCAGTCATTAAAGAAATTTGCAGAAATGTACAACAGTGGTATCATTCTTGTTGTTTATTTTTGTTCTGGCAAACAGTTATCTTTCCCCAAAACAGTGATGTTTATATTAATGTGTAGTGGATTTATTATAATTTTTGAATGAGGTAATAAATACGTATTTTAAATGTAATTTAATTTCTAATCTGGCAAATATCAATAAATAAAATCCTCCTACAAGATCTTGGGGTCCTCAATAATTTTTAAGAGTGTAAAGGCATTCAAGACCAAACAGTGAGTACCACTTTCTGTTCTGATGGGAAAGGCACGAGGCACAGAACTAATCCTCGCTCTGCCACGACAGGACGGTGGCGGGTCAGAGTGGGAAGTCTGATCAGAGGAGTCTATCCTAGCCCTGGAAGTTCTAGAGCACTGGACCCTCCCTCAACTTCCTGTGCCCTGGTTGCCTCATGTATAAAATGGCAGTAATAGTACTTGCACTGCCCACCTGCCAGAATCACTTCCAGAGAAACAGTGCAGACGAAGGTCCAGTGAGAAGCATGGACTGCTATCCAGTGTGATTCTAGGACCGCCGAGAACGAGAGGAAGTGGCCACACATGCAGAGTCCCAGGGGAAGAATCTGGTGGCTTCCTGAGCAACCTTTCCCGGGCAGACGGGCTGGCTTTCTCTTAGCTGAGAGTACCAATCTGGCTCTTCCCTTACTGCCCACAGTCGGCACCCGGGGAGACACCCCTGCTCCCGGGCCTTGTTTCAGCCGAGAGATTGGACAGCAAACCTGCCCCTCCCCAGCCCCACAAGAGCCCACCCTCGTCTAGAGGCCCTTGGGATAGCAGAGCCCAGCAGGGAGAATCCCTGGGGCCAAGAAGGGACATCCAGCCAACACAAGCCTCATAAACAAGAAAGGCCTGTTCCTCGCTCTGGGGGTGTAGGCCATGAGGAGAAAGGAATTCTTCTCCCACCACACAAAGCCATTCTGCCCAGAGCACAAGGGGTACTTTGTAAGGGTCTGGCTGCAGGGAGCCAGTGCCCCGTGAGAGGACCTACCTTCACCAGCAGCCTCCCGCGGCCGTCCCAGTCCATCTGCAGGTCCTCCCCGTAGCTGAGGCGCACGGAGGCCGCCACTGAATGCTGGATGCGGAGGTCACCTGGAACCCAGCAGGACAGGATTCAGGCAGAGGTGGGGAGAGGACAGGATGGTGGCAGGCAGATGTATTTGGGGGGAAATGGGGTGTCTCAAAAGGACAGTAGCAATGGAAACATCAATGACTTAGGGGTGACTGGGGTGGCCATGAATTTAAGGGAGTGTCAGGAGGAAGGGTGATCAAGGTGGACAGAGGGTAAACAGGGTCCCCCAGGAAGAAGCCTCTGCACCCTGGCTATGACCTGCCATTCCCCCTACTGCCACAGGAGGGAGGCAGAGGCTCCTGCATCCTCGGCTGTAGGCGGATGCCCTGAAGCAGAGGGGATCTCTCTAGCATTGACACCAGGACAGCTGAATGTGCCTGGGACACTCTGCCACTGCACACCACCTTGTGTCTGAGCGATGCTGTGTACAACACTGAATATAGCAATTGTTGCTTCTGTGGGAAGGTGGCGAGATAGAAGCATACCCCTTGCCCTGGGGGAACAAACATAGCTCATAAGGAGACACACAGTGTTAACACCCATGGACATGCTGGGTATCCACTACCCAAGTTCATCCACTGTGTGCAATGCTAGGATAGTGGGCAACAAAGTGGCCAGCAGTCGTGGAGAAGGAGGAAGAGTCTGGGAGTCACTTGAGTGTGAAGTTTGGGAGCTTTACTATACAAAAGCAGGTTTGCTTTGACAGACGCAGTGCAACCTGGGTGAAGATACTGGACAGGTAGGTTTTTTGCTACCTCTAGACAGGCCAGAGGGTCACCTGGCCTTGCCCCAAGTGGCATGCTCTGGTGTGACATCACCAGTCACTCCCGATCTCTCAGCATCAACCTCTGCCCCTGTCCCACCCCAGAGCAAACCAGAACCACCTGCCCAAGACTCAACTCGCCCCTTTGGTTCAAGCCAAATAAAAATCCTCTCAGTTCCCTTTTCCCACCTACACTGTCCCAGGCCTAGAGCAACCTCTTCATCTATAGGCTTCCTTCTCTAGTCTTCCTCCTCCAGGAAGCCTTCCTTTCTTGCAGGAATGCATGCCAAGCACCCCTCCCTGCCCTCCAAAGATAACTCTCCATCACATTCCCATGAGAGAGGCATGCAGGTCCTTAAGGACAGTGGCCAGGGTTGAGGAGGAGGGTGCTAAGGGATGGGCTGTGCCAGCCCCAGGCCTGATGGAACAGGACAAAGCACACCTTTCAGGAGGGGGAGCTGGACGTCCTGGCCATCCATGGCAACGCCTCCTCCATGCTTCAGCTTCACAAGGCTGTTGTGCAGGCCAGGCAGCCGGACGATGGCGGAGCGGGTGCACACAGCATCGGGGTCGTCAGCACACTGCCGGGAGGGAACAAGGGTGACTCGGCTGCACCCCTGCCTTCCAGCACCCCAGCCCAGGACCCTCTTAATCAGAGAAAGGCCCCAACCCCAGAGAGCCTCTGGCCTTCTCACTGCCTACAACTGCATTCTCCCAGAATACTCCATGTAAATGGGGCCCCCTAGAGTTGTGCAGCAAGAAGGCGCTAAGCACATCCTTACTCGCACCTTTTCCCAGCCTGGCCCGGTCTTTCATAAAGAACCATGGGCCTCTGCTTCGTCGTGTTCCTTGGACCTACTGTTCCAAAGAGAATCAGGGACTTTTATCCTCAGGGGAAGCCCTGTGCACTCTATTCGTCCTCGATCTTGGCTTCCATCCCTAGAGAAAGGAACCCACGCACGTACCATAGAGTTCAGAAAAGACAGGCCCTCTTTGCCCCCACCCCAGCCACCCCCAGCTCCAAACATCAGAGGATTAGTTATGGGGGCAAAAGGCTAGACCCGAGGAGGCTGATTCCCCTGGGTGGGAAGCTGAGCCAGCCCTGAGACGGCATTAGTGTCAGGGCAGGATGCCTTTCCCCAGCATCTAGGGAGAGAGGGATGGGCGGGGTTTCTGGATGAAGGAGGGGCTAACTGAAGTCTCAAAGAGACCTCCCTCATGCACAGAAAGCAACGGCCCACGCCTTCCAGGGGCTGCCCACTCAGCCCAGCAGCTATGCAGCACCTTGGGCTGCCACCCGACCAGCCACCGGGCTGGCAAAACTCACCTGGACGGTCTCAATGACAATGGAGAAGGAGTGGTCCTGGCAATCCCGGGCCAGCAGGTACTGGCAGATCCCACTGAAGGTGAAGTATCTGTTGTCAAAGCTCTTGAAGTGGGATTGACCCGTGATGAGGCACTCCCCTGGAGAGACACGGAGGAAGGGAGAAGAATGGGAGGTGAGGGAAAGTCCCCTGGGGTGGCCAAGGTGGAATGCATATGCAAGCAGGGCACCCTCTCCCCAAACTGCACAGACATCCTTTGCCCACTCCAGTGTAGTAACGAGTTCTAAAAGAGAATTCGGTTCCTCTCCTAAAACTGCAAGATGTCAGAGCTGGGTCATTCAGGTTGAGGTCTCATTTTACAGATGGGGCAACCAAAGAAGGTGACAGAGCCACACTCAAGTCAGTGATGGACCCACGCAGGAACCCATGCTCCTGCTTCCAGGCTCCCTGCGGCCTTCCCTCCTCCTTCGCAGCTCACTGTCCTGTGTCCCCTGCTTCCCACTGGCATCAGTGCCACACCAGCCTCAGACTGGTGCCAGCGGAGTACCTGGCCGAGAGGCTGCCCAAAAGCACGGGGTTCTGGGAACCTGAGTGTGGAGGGGCTCTGGGACACAGTGCCACCCTTGGAGAGTCCCTGGAGGCCAAGGGGCAGAGGAGGCAGCCCAGAGGCAGGATGAGGTGGGAGGGTGAGGCGGGACAGTCTTGGAGCTCAGCAGTGAAAATGGGGACTCCATCCTCCTCACCAGTGGAGGGGCGACTCTAAGGCCATTGCTTTCTGTGTCCTCAGAGGGGCAAGCCCACGCTGTGACTCCATCCAGGGCCAATGGGGAACCACGAGGCCATCTGCCCATGATCTCATCACCGCCCAGGCAGTGCTGACCTCGGCAGGGCCAGCTTCCCAGCGCAGGCTGACACATCTGTGGGTGGGAACTAGGACTCCCCTTCATCGCCCTGCAACTCAAAGCCCTCAACTTGTCCCCACCCTAATTCCCACGCCACCTCCCCCACACCCCAGCCTAGGCCCCATGCTTCTGGCTCAATGCACCTCCAACCTGAGCTCACACATCCTGGAAGGTGTCCTGGCACGGGGAGGCCTCTGCCGATGTCTCCAGTGATTCTCCCTCAACCTGCCTGGCTTGAGGCAATCCCATCTTCAGGGCCAAACATGGACCCATTAAAGCTGAAAGGGCATCTGGATCCCTTCCTGACCTCCCCCATATATTTCCTCCACCTGTTCTCATCTTTGCTACCTACTCTGCAGAAAAACAAATACATAGAGAGAGAGAGACCATTGCCATTTGGCGATGGAGGACGACTTTCCCCACCCAGCCACTCTACGGTACGTGTGTGAGCTCCTTTCTCTAAAAATCGAAGCAAAGATGAGGACATACAGAGTGCACAGGGCTTCCCCCGAGACCCTCCAAACAGCGGAGGCCTGGCTGTCTACAGCACCGCCTCAGCCTCCACCTGAAGTTCCCCCTTCAGGGAACAGGTGCTAGACCAATGCTGGAGAAACAAATCTAAGAGGGTCCTACAGACCATCCCATGTGGGCCCAGCTCCAGGGGCTGATGCTAGGCCCTGTCACACAGCCAAGGGGGCCCCAAAGACACAGAGAGATTCTAGCTTGTCAAGGACAAGCTCCACAGGCCAGCACCGTCTGGCCCTTCATGCTCGCATGTGCCCTGACAGGGACCCGGCTAGACTGTGCAGACCTGGACCCAGGAGTGGGCCTGCCTTTGGGGTGTGCGTGAAGGCAGGATTAAGCATGAGGTGCCCCAGGGATGTACGCGTCCCTCTGCCTGGTCCCCAGGGCAGTGGATCCCTTCCAGGACAGCATGGGTCAGGAGGGCACATCTAGCCCAGAGGAAATTAGGAGAAAGTAGAGAGGCCTCAGGTCACTCCAGTCAGCATGACCCCCCTTCTCCACTGCCTCCTCGAGAAGCGTGCGAGGGGTGACTGTGGAGGACAGAGCAGACAGGCCACAAGATAGGGGCCAGGACCACCCCAACCCGTTCTGAATGTGCTGGAATTTCCAGTTCAGTGAGGTCTCAGGAAAGCCTTTCTGAACTGACCATTTTCCAGAAATTATCATCATTCTACAAACACAGTAACATGGTCATTTGTGTCAAATGTCTTGACCCCGGTGCAGTAAAAATGGGTGGGAATCCTTCCCCCAGCCTTCTCTGTTTTCTCAAGAGCACTCTTATCTAAGCAAGAAAGCGGACTTCTGTCTTCTTTAACAATACCCAGGAAAAGAAGGGTCAATGAGAAATGTGCAAATATTCGAAAGGAAAACTTTCAGGGCCAGCATCTAATCCTCTCATGATTTCCTTCTCTGACCTTCACTGACTTGAGTTCTCAAATTTCTCACAAATCAGAAGTCTAAATATTGTATTTAGCTTATCTCCTCGGTACAACTGAGAACATGGCCACAAACACAGGAAAATGGGTGGGTGAGCTGCCAGGTAGCAGTTAGCCACGGGAGCTAGAACATCAGCCAGAACCACGGGCCATGTGAACACGCTCACCCATCCTGTGCCCAGGATGGGACACTGGGATATTCCCCGTTAGTCAGCAACAGGCAGTCCCCGTCGAACAGCGGAGCCCACCACTAGATGGAGATGGGCACTAGAAGTTTGGTGAATGAATGAAAGGCAGGTGATTCCTAACATAGCACTAAAAAAAAGAACATCCAGGCCGGGTGTCGTGGCTCACGCCTATAATCCCAGCACTTTGGGAGGCTGAGGTGGGAGGATCACCCAAGGTCAGGAGTTCGAGACCAGCCAGGCCAACATGGTGAAATCCCATCTCTACTAAAAATACAAAAAATTAGCCGGGTGTCGTGGCGGGTGCCTGTAATCCCAGCTACTCTAGAGGCTGAAGCAGGAGAACTGCTTGAACCCAGGAAGCAGAGGTTGGCAGTGAGCTGAGATCACATCACTGCACTCCCTCCTGGGCGACTGAGTGAAACTCACAGAGAAAAAAAAAAAAAAATCCCGAAGTGAAAGCAGATCCATGTCTATGTGAATAAAGATCCTCCCTCATGAAAAACGAAACGGAATCTCTCATCTGATGGAAGCACATTACCTCTTCTAAACAAACCCTTTGGTGTGCAGCAGTGAGCCCTGGACGTGACTGCTCTGCTCGGGCCATTTGTTTCCCTGGCCCCACAACCCTCTACCTCCCAAAGCCTTCCCTGCAGAAATGACAACCTACAGGCCTTTAGCAAAGCAACTCAGGCTTCCGCCAGACACAAATTGTCACCAAAGCCTGCAACATAATCTCTACCAAATGTGCAAGATGCATTTCTCTTTTTTTTTTTCCCCTGAGACAGAGTCTCACCCTGTCGCCCAGGATGGAGTGCAGTGGCACCATCTCGGCTCACTGAAGCCTCTGTCTCCGGGGCTCTCACGATTCTCCTGCCTCCACTTCCCGAGCAGCTGAGATTACAGGCATGTGCCACCATGCCCAGCTCATTTCTGTGGGTTTTTTGTTTTTAGTACTGACAGGGTTTCACCATTGGCCAGGTTGGTCTCAAACTCCTGACCTCAAATGATCCACCTGCCTTGACCTCCCAAAGTGCTGGGATTACAGGCGTGAGCTGCTGCACCAGGCCCAAGATGCACTTTCTTTGTGTGTGTGTGTGTGTGTGTGTGTATGACAGGATCACTGCTGGAGTGCAGTGATGCCATCACAGCTCACTATAGCCTCGGTCTCCCAGGCTCAAGCGATCCTCCCATCTCAGCCTCCCAAGCATCTGGGACTACAGGCACACACCACTGCGCCTGGCTAATGTTTGTATTTTTTGTAGCCATGCGGTTTCCACATGTTGCCCAGGCTTGTCTTCAACTCCTGGGCTCAAGCGATCTGCCCACTCAGCCTCCCAAAGGGCTGGGATTACAGGCGTGAGCCACTGTGCCTGGCATAAGATGCATTTCCAACTGCTCTGTGGAAACCATCTCAATGATTGCTCCTATGAAGTGCTCCTTATTATCCGCAGTTTACAGATGAGGAAACTGAAGCATAGAGAAGTTCAACTCATCCAAGTTCCCAAAGAAGCCAAACAGGGATCTAAACACGGGCAGTCTGTCTGGCTCTAGAGCTCAAAGCCCTTGATACCACCTGAAACTGCCTCACGGGTTGGCTCCTACAGTTTCTCATATGCCCGATGTCATTCTAATCCTGGGCACTTACCAAGGGGCATAGGGACAAGTGGGTCTCTGAACATAGAGACCAGGGGGAGGAAAGCCTTGTCTATGAAACATGATGCCCTGGCCTGGCTGAAAGGGGTCTGGTGGGCAGCCAGAGAGAAAGGTTGGGTTACCCACAAAGGGAAGCCCATCAGACTAACAGCAGATCTCTCGGCAGAAACTCTACAAGCCAAAAGAGAGTGGGGGCCAATATTCAACATTCTTAAAGAAAAGAGTTTTAAACACAGAACAAACTAAGTTTGTATCCAGCCAAACTAAGTTTCATCAGTGAAGGAGAAATAAAATCCTTTACAGATAAGCAAATGCTTAGAGATTTTGTCACCACCAGGCCTGCCTTACAAGAGACCCTGAAGGAAGCCCTAAACATGGAAAGAAACCCCATCAGGAGTGAACAGGCCACTGGAGATTTTCTGTGAACTCAAGGAGTCAGAACCCCCAGGAAAGCACAGGGCCCTCAGAATACATCTTCCTATGTAAGAGGCATCTGCTCCGATAATGCATCGCTGTCTCTGTTAGCCTGGGGTGTGGGGTTTATCTTCCTTCCTGGAGGCTTCAGAAGAAACTGACCTTGATTCCCAAGGCTGTGTTAGACTCCATCAGAAATTATCTTGAACCAAACAAGCAACAGATAACTGCAAGGCCTCCCTTCCAGCTGTCCAGGACAGGTCCACCAGCCTCTCCAGGGAGGCCAGACCTCCCTCCTGCCCCACTGGCCCAGCCACCCCCCAAAACACACACCACTCCTCCCCATTCCAGGCTCCTTTGGGCTTTCCCCTGTGTCTTAGTCCTTTCTCTGATCCTACTTAATGAAACAGCTTCCTGTGAGCTCTGTGAAGATAGTAACGGCCCACGTTTGTTGAGTACTTGCTGTGTGTCAACAGCCTCACAAGAGCCATGGGATGAAGTTGCTGTCATGAGCCCTACTTTACAGATTAGGAAACTGAGGCTGCAAATCATTAACTTGGCAAAAGTCACCCAGCTCCTAAGAGATGCAACTGGAATTCCAATCAGGTTGCCTGAGTCCAGAGCCTGTGCTCTCGGCCTCCATTCTTAGCCACATTTACAGTCCCACGGGGTTTGGGACACAAATGAAAATTCTTCCACGTACCCTTTCCCAGCTCGAGAAAAGTCCCTTCCACATACTCGCACTCAGAGTTTGAGATCCTATAGCATGAGTTGTTTTCATTTGAAGAACAGTCCCTATGAACAGACATGCTCCTTTCAATGGGAACTAAATTAGCAGAGCTTCCCCTGCCCAGTTTGTTTTGCAGAGGAAGGGAAAGGAGGCTCAGGGTTACAGAAAGGGAAGTCCGCAGGCTATGGGGAAGCCACAGTTGTCCCTCAGGCTGCCCTACATCCTAACCAGTAAGTAGGGATATGCAGAGAACAACGAAGGTCAAGGAGCATCATGCAAAACCCAGCCCCTCTCCAGTCCAAACAGCTGCTCTCCTGGGCCCCTTCTTCCCTCTCCCACCACCCACCCACAACACTGCACTGCACAGCCTCCACGACAGCCCCCGGGGACGCATCTCCTCCTGGCTTAGTGTCTGTGTGTAACCTCTCCCCTCCCTGAATGTAGACTGGACGTGTTGACTTGTCTCTAGTGACGATAATACAGCAGCAGTGAGAGGATGTCACTTCAGAGACTAGGTTTTTAAAAGACTGTGGCTTCTGTCTCCACTGCTCTCTGTTACTCACTCTGGAACAACTCTGCCCACAGAAACCAGCTGTCATGTCACGAGGAGGCCCCAGGGAGGATCCACATGGTGAGAAAGCAATGCCTGCCACCAGCAGCACATGAGTGAGCTTCAAAGCCATCTCCTTTACCCCCACCCTCCATCAAGACCTTAGGTAAGAAAGACCACAGCTCAATGGCTTGACTGCAACCTTATAAGAGATCTTGGGCCAGAGGCACACAGCTAAGCCATACCCAGATTCCTGAGGTACAGAAACTGTAAGATAACATCTGTTGTTTTAAGGCGCTACATTTGGGGATAATTTGTTACACAGCAATAGATAACTAACACACTCTCATCTTATTCCAGAAAATCAAAACCCAGGTGTTTTTATGTATTTATTTTTATTTTTATCTTTTTTTTTTTTTTTTTTTTTAGATGGAGTCTCACTCTGCCACCCAGGCTGGAGTACAGTGGTGAGATCTCAGCTCACTGCAACCTCCACCTCCCAGGTTGAAGAAATTCTCCTGCCTCAGCCTCCCAAGTAGCTGAAATTACAGACATGCACCACCACACCCAGCTAATTTTTGTAATTTTAGTAGAGCCGGGGTTTCGCTGTGTTGGCCAGGCTGGTCTTGAACTCCTGGCCTCAAGTGATCCTCCTGCCTTGACCTCCCAAAGTGCGGGGATTACGGGCAGAAGCCACCGCAACTGGCCCCAGGTCTCTATTTCTAAGATGCACAATGTCCATTCCTCCAGGGGCTGCAGAGCAGCTCTGGCCTGCTCCTCACTTTACAAGCAGAGCCAAGCATATCCCCTCCAGAACCATACTGCCTATTCTTCCCATCAGCTCTATCTGCAGTCATCACACTGGGAGCATCAGACAGCCCCACTACCTGCTGAGTCATGGCAGGGTGTGGAAATATGCTCGTGTGCGTGGGTGCAAATGGACCAGGAGGCAATGATCAACAAAACTCCCGAACTAGAAAAAGATGGTCAGAGCCAAGGCTTTGAGAATGCAGAGAAGAGCGTAGTGGTTTTGTTGGCAAAGTATCAAACCACTTAGTAGACAGAAATGAAACTGTTTATCTTTTCATCAAGATAATGTCTTACATCCTCAGCAAAGTCATCTTCCAGATTTTGAAGACCACAGGATTATTTTGTCTGCCCCAGAAAACAGTCCATCATGTACACATTGGTTGTTCAAATAGTACCTGGATGAATGGACAGTTGGAAGGATGATGGATGGAAGACCCATCCTACAGTAAGTGGTTAAGACTTCCTAATCTGGTGGTTACAAACATCTAAAAAAAACACACACAATAAACTCAATTCCTAATTCCACCCACTGTGGCTCACAGATCTCATACAATGAGTGCTTATTATGTAGATGTTAAAAGTGTTTTCACAAGTTAATTGCAGCAACTCACATGTCTTCCAAAGAGCTCCTTTAGTCTTTGACATGGTGTAATTATGTCCAATGGAGCACAGACATCACTTTCAAGAGCAATCTTTTCTCCTTCGTGCTTTCTTCAAGGGTTACACAAAAGATAACCTGGCTGGGTGGCCATCTCTTTGCTAGACTAACCGATCCAGCCCACATCTAGTTCCAGAATTTTCCCAGTGTACAGGGCACTGGATAAGGTCCTGAGTTACCCTAAAGCCTTTAATTCACAGACCCTAAATACAATCCCAGGTATCCAAGCTCAACCCACTTCAGGCCACCAAAGGTTAGGACTAGGAAGGAGAATAAAGGGAAGGGAAAAAGTAAGAAGTCAGGCAATTGTGAGTTCAAGCCCTGGCTCTGCCTCATAGCAGCTGTGTGACTTTGGGCAAGTCATTTAACCTCTCTAGGTCTGTTTCTGCTTTCATGAGAATAAATTGCACCTGCCTCACAGGTTGTAACTGGAAAGTGTTTAGTGCAGCGGCCAGCAGATAAAAAACACCACGTGAGTGACCACAGAGGGCAAGGTCTGAGGTCATTGGAAGGTGGGGCAGAAGGCAGCTTTGAACGGGCAAGGTTTGCAGTAAATAGAATAGAGTTGGGGCCAACAGAGGAGAAAGCAAATGGCAGAGATTGCTCAATAATTTTCCTAAGCAGATTTTCCAGGGCAGGGACAGGATGGGAGGAATCATTTGGTGACCTGGTTTTCCTAGCTCTTGGACCACGCCATGGTCTTCATGTTAGTCATTCTGGAAAATTCCATTAGAACTGTCCCTTCAAGCCTGAAGAATTACCAGGCCCTTCTACTTCTTAATTTTCCAAAGAATTTGTATCCTCTTTGTCTAGTTAATCATGACCATACAGGCCTTACAGCTCATCAACCTTAATCCTTTCAGCAAACAGGTAATAAGAACAGACAATAACACCTGAACACAGGTGTGTTCTCCCCTTTCAGCTGTTGCAGGGCTCCCACCTCTGGCCTGTGAATGGGTTAGCAGAGCTGGTACCTGAAACCAGAGCTGGGGTCATGTGGTTGCAGCCAACCTGTGCAGAAAGGGCAACTTCTCACTGCCTTGATGTGTGGCCCTCCCTGTCTGGTAAGAGGAGGAGAAGCCTCCCCATTCAGAGGAGGAAGGGAATGAGCGGCAGGTCGCCTACCTGGACATTCTTCATTGCTGCAGATCCACTGGCTGTTTCGGCAAATGCTGTTGGGGAGAAAAGCACAGGTCATTGGTGGTTCTGCAAACACAAGGGTGTGCAAACGGATTTAGAGCTCATGGTAGTTATCACAGTCCCCAAACGAAGGGATGCGGGAGAAGGAGCTGGTGCTAGCAGAATCTTCATAGGGTTAAAATTGTATAGGACACAGTTTTGGCCACAGAAGAATATTAGAGATATTATCCAGGGGAAGAAATCCCGACAGAGAAAAAGAATAAAGAACTACCTGATGTCCCTCAAAATCTACTCAGATACCAAGAAGTCAAATTCCTACCCCACACACAGTGAGTGGCAGAGAGCAAGAGAACGACAAGGAAATGGGTAGTTCCCAGCCTAGAAGCGTGGTGGGTGGTGGCCAACTGAAAACCTGGGGGCTCAGTGCACACAGAAGGCTGCTATGCGGGGAAAGACAGCAAAGGGAGGAGGCCTGGGGACCAAACGAGTTGTTGTCCCTGCTGCGCAGGGGACTGGAAAGCCAGCCAGAGGTGACATCCAGGGGTGCTTGAGATGACAGAAGCCAGGCTGGGCCTGGCGTACTGCAAGGACCAAGGGAGGGCAGACTGGTGTGAGTTTCCACTGGCCACTGCAACTCCCTACCACCTGGCAGATGAGAGATTTCAAGGAGAGAAGGACCTACTGCTGCTTAGTGATACAGCCCTCCTCCAGGGGGAGAGGATCATTTATGAAAGCATAGTTTGGAGGGACAGCTAGAGATGTTGTTTGCATGTGAAGGATCCTTCCCTTCCTGACCTCCCCATCTTCAAGGCTTATTTATCTGTAATATACTCTTTGTTCCCCATCATTGCCTGCACAACCCGTCCCTAGCCCCCACCAGTAGCCTCCAACTCAGTCTCTTCTTTCTTGGCACAGCCCAGGTTCTTTTCCACCTGCCACCACCCCTGCTGACCCAGCTCCCCTCCCCAGTCCCCTGGGCAGGTCTCCCAGAGCACGCTGCGCAACCCCCATTACCAGGTGTTGCAGTCTCGAGAGAGGGAGGCGCCGGGAGGGTAGCGCTTTCCGGAATGCATGCAGGGACACTCGGTGCTCTCCACGCAGAGGCCTTCATCGAGGAGCTGTCCCTCTGGGGTCAAAGGCATCAAGACAAAGACCTCAACATTGTCACTGCATCACTCATCCCACAACTATAGAATCCCCGGGGCGATGGTTGGGCTTCTTCCAGGAAGCTCAAGGAACTTGTTCTGTGGTGTTTATCTTTCACATAATGCAACATAAGGAGGGGAAATTCCTCATCTCCATACTACAGATGAAGAAATGAGAGGAAGAATGTTGTTCCAGGTCATCCAGCAGGGGAGGCACAAGTCTGGGCTTAGGGCTTCTTCCAGGAAGCTCGAGAATGTGTGTGCTGCTTCCCTTACACATTAATGCAACTGAGATGGGGAAAACTACTCATCACCATTCCGCAGATGAAGGAAGGGAGTCAACAGTTTTGTTCAAGTTCTTCCAGTGACAGAAGTCATGAGTTGAAACACACAGGACTCACTCCCATTTTTTTTTTTTTTTAGACTCAGTCTCGCTCTGTCACCCAGGCTGGAGTGCAGTGGTGTGATCTCAGCTCACAGCAACTTCCGCCACCTGGGTTCAAGTGAGTCTCCTGCCTCAATTTCCCAAGTAGCTGGGATTACAGGTGCACACCACCACCCCCAGCTAATTTTTGTATTTTTAGTGGAGACGGGGGTTTCACCATGTTGCCAGGCTGGTCTCAAACTCCCGAACTCAAGTGATCTGCCCATCTTGGCTTTCCTAAGTGCTGGGATTACAGGCGTGAGCCACCGCGCCCAGCCCTGCTCTCAGTAATTAAACAGGGGTTTTCCCTAAAGCCCACCAAGCCTCCCCTAAAAAGACTTTCTAGTGCAGAGCCCTTTTTCAGCTGAGCTCACACGGCACGCCCAGGAGATCTTTTTCCCAGATCAGTTCCCTGACACAGCTAATTGAGAAAGCAACTGCAGCTCAGATGCGCCACGAGTTCCCCAAACAAAGCCACTGATGGGACCCAGGCCACCCTCCAATTTCCCGAGACACAAGTGCGTTCATGGATACAGTACAACAGGACAACGGACATTAAAAAGAAAGACCAGCTCAATCCTGATCACGCTGGACAAAGACATTTAAAAGCTTAATAAAAGTCCTCTGATTTCAGCAACGGAGAGCAAACACAAGTGGCCTTCATCTCGCTTCCCAAAGCCAAGGGTGCTGGCAAAGTCTCCAATTTGCAAATAAAATGGGAAGTTCATTACCAGGGCAGCTGCAGCCATCCACGCATCGCTCCTGACATACTTCATTGACGTGCAGGCTCTGGCAGGTCCTGGCGCAAGGGGACACACACTGCTTATACTCCATACCCGCAGGGCACACTGGGCCTGAAAAGGAACATCGAAGGGGTCTGCCCAGAGCAGGTCCCACCGGTGCATCATCTCACCAGCCACGCCGCAGCCTGACCCTCTTGCACCCACTCTGACTGCTCCCCCTGTCTTCAGGCTTCCAGGGCCATCTCGGCTCCAGTGAGCCACGTGCCCCCCTGAGGCCACCCCTCCCTTAGATGAACATCTTCCATCTTGTGAGGCCCTTACCAAGACCCATCGGGGGCACCCAGGACCCCCACCCTTCCCCTTGGTCATCTGCTCTCCACAAACAACTTGGCATTCTTTTGCTCCCCTCCACCTAAAACCCAGAGTGATACCAAACTCCTCTAGGCTCAAAACGAATGGCCTCCTAGGACCACGCAAGGAGCCATAGTGCCCTCTACACCATCCCTCCTCCTCTTCCCATGACATTGGCCCCAATCAAATGCCCCGCCCAGCACAGGGCACATTTGCCTGCATGGTGACCCTCATTCCATATTTATTTCCACTCTGCCGCAAGGCTGCCTTCACAGATATCACCTAAAGCACTCTGTTCTTCCCACTGGAACCAGCTCCTCACAGCAAGGACAGGCTCTCCTCCTTCCCCTCTCTACACTGTAGCTGACTGATGCTCAGACCGACTGAAAGACCGGAACACATAAGCACTCCTTTCCGGACTGACACCAAACTATTGCCCCTTAACCTTTTCCAAGATACGTCAGGTATCTCCCCTACCCTACGTTCAGACCCAAAAAAAAAGAAATCAGCCACTCGGCTTTACAGAGGAGAAACCTGCTGCTAGCATCCTCCTTCCTCACACCCCCACTGCAGGTGGAAAGTTCAAATTCAGCAGCTATTTGCCACACACTGAGACACACGTGCACAGTCTAAAGATGTGGCCAGCTCCTCTGTCTCATCTGTGGAACCATCGCAGACTGCGCGCCCATCTGCGTGGCTTTTAATCACTGGAAGGGCTGGGGAAAGAGGAGACTTCTTGTAAGGTCACCTCAGAAGTCCCTACTTAATCATAACTTGGGGACAGTGACCATAACTAGGGACCCACTGAGACTGGAAGATGAAACACACAGCACCATGAGGAGGGACAGTGGTCATCAGCCTGCAGGAAAGGAGGCTGATTTAATAAAAGAGAAGAACTGAATCAAGGCTTTCTACTCTCTCAAAGATCACCACACACGGACAGGCAGGCCAGCGCCCTGCTCCTCATCAATTCGGGCGGGAGGGCAGGCAGGCAGTGAAGACGAAAACCGAAACTGCAACTGCCAAGATCTTGGTGGGAAGCAGAGAACACTGTGTGAGTGCAGGGGTCGGATTTCCTGAGGGAAGTCAGGGAGCGCCAAGGGAGGCACGGGGGCGGGACGGAGGCAGGGGCAGGACATGGGGCTTTGGGAAGCCCGCTTGACAGAGGGCAAAAGCCATTCAGGAAATGGGCCCGGGACACGTAGCTTTGCAGTCACTGGCTGGCTGGGTGTGGTAAAGCTGCACAGATGTGACACAGCCCCGAAGCGTCCTGAGGGACATCACCCAGGACAGACCGTTCATCCCCGGCAGGGCAGGATGGGGCAGGGGGCCGACTTACTGCACGCGCTGTGGTCGGTCCAGCCATACAGCACCATTCCCTCCTGGGCACAGGTCCGGGCGTACTCCAGGAAGGCAGGGCACGTGCACTTCAGCCCCCCAGCACACTCACACGAAGTCTTCTCACACAGGGCCACGAAAGGCTCGGGGTCCACCAGAGGGTGGCAGTGGGCAAACACCGAGCTGCTCTTCAGAAGTTGGCACTGCTCCCACAGGCCCTGCAGGAAGAGGGGCCGCCTCAGCGGTATGCTCCCTTAGTGTCTCCCTTAGTGCTGAGACTTAGCCCTGCTAGGGAAACCAAGGTAGCTCCCTCAGCACCTGGAACAGGCTGGCACCAAGCAGATGCATGTGTTCAATGCACCAGCCCATCGACCAAGGAAAAGATGCTGGACCTGTGCAATGTGAAATAGACCAAGGCTAAGGTTATATCCTAGACTGAGTTCTGGAAATGCAGAGTCCAAGGCCCTGGATTGCCGTGGTGGAAGTGTCCTAGGAACAGACAGAGAATGGAGAGAAGCACCAAGAGCACTGGCCCTGGAGTTGGCCTGAGGGGCTGCAGAGTCCAGGAACGAGGTCAGCATTGGTTCTGCACTGACCTGGTCAGTTTCCCTCCCGGACCTTGCCCTTCTTCACTATGGATGAGGGGAATGGAACAAGCAGCTTTATAAAGTGAGATTCCTGGGTCTCACCCTAAGAGATCTGAATTCAGTAGTTTGGGGATGGAGTTCAGCAAGATGTTTTGAAACACTCCCCAGGTGATTGCTGAGGCCAGACAGGACCAGTTCCCGGCAGCAAAAGCATGTGTGGATTCTATGGAATGTCCCAGACACACTGCAGCAGGCATGAGTACTCTTGGTTCTACTCCTTTGTGGATGCCCTCATCCTGATAACACAAGCAGTTTCGCAACTGTCATCATTTCCTACTTCTGCTCACTCACATAGGTCGTATAAACAACCCTACGTCTTACCTGGAAACATCTCTCCGTTCTATGTATTAACAACTCTAGGCTGGGCGCGGTGGCTCAAGCCTGTAATCCCAGCACTTTGGGAGGCCGAGACGGGTGGATCATGAGGTCAGGAGATCGAGACCATCCTGGCTAACATGGTGAAACCCCGTCTCTACTAAAAACTACAAAAAACTAGCCGGGCGACGTGGCAGCGCCTGTAGTCCCAGCTACCCGGGAGGCTGAGGCAGGAGAATGGCGTGAACCCGGGAGGCGGAGCTTGCAGTGAGCTGAGATCCGGCCACTGCACTCCAGCCTGGGCGACAGAGCAAGACTGTCTCAAAAAATAAAAAAATTAAAAAAAAAAATAACTCTAAATACACCTTTTCCCCACAGTGTAACATCTCTGAAGTTGGAATGCATCTTAGGACAGCTATCATATTTGAACTGGTAGCCTTTCGTTTCTGAGCGATACACAGAACAATGGTGTGTCTTAGAATCCATGATGTCTTTCTTAGCTTTGGCACAACACAGAGTCATGGATGTATATGACCCCCATTTCTTTCTTTCTTGCGTGACTTCTTGGAGGCGTAATGCATACTCTGACTGACAAAGCTGGCAGTTCATGAAAGGATTTATGATCTTCAGCTAAAAAGAAAAAAGTGCAAGAATATCTCAATGGAAGGGCTGAGTCCTGAAGGGTAAACTGGAGCCAATCGGTATTTGGAAAGGGGACCGTAAAAAAAGAGGAAAGAAACGACCCATTTTGAGGAGAAGGAAATTCAATCAGCTCAAATTGTACAAAAGGTCTCCAGAGCAAGCCTGTATAAATCTACAGTCAGGGCCAGAGGCCAGGCCTATGGGCCTCCTGTTTTGTGGCGCCACGGAAAGCCCAGAGAAACAGAAACCTGACTCCATCTGCTCACCGTCCTTGAAATCCGGTCCAGCCGCACAGGGATCTTGGTCCTAAGGAAATCAGTGTCCTACCCCCCGTGCCTGGTGCTAGCGCCCTGCCCTTGCTAGGCCTCCACACACACCACCCTCAAAGCCAGGCAGGCAGACCAGGCACGGTGGCTCATGCCTGTAATCCTAGCACTTTGGGAGGCCAAGTCAGGAGGATCACTTGAAGTCAAGAATTTGTGACCAGCCTGGCCAATATGGTGAGACCCCGTCTCCACTGAAAATACAAAAAACTTAGTGGGGCGTGGTGGTGCAGGCTTGTAATCCCAGCTACTCGGGAGTCTGAGGCAAGAGATTGCTTGAACGGGGGTGGGTTGGAGGTTAAAGTGAGCTGAGATCGTGCCACTACACTCTAGCCTGGGTGACAGAGCCCCTGTCTCAAAAAAAAAAAAAACCCCGGTTCTCTTTGCACATTCGGAAAGTCCCCGCCGGCACACGCTGCTGAAGTGTAGAAGCGCGGCTGGCAGGCTCATGGGGACAGCTATCAGCTGCTCCGCATCTCGGGGCCAACAGTAGCCCCTGCACAGCCCTGCCTTGCCCAATCCCCTTCTGCCAGGCCAGCACCCGCCACATGGCTTTGAAAAGCCTAGGCCTAAGGCCCAGCTCTGCCCCTTACTGGCGTTGGGGACTTAGGCAAATCAGTTCCCCTGGTCGGGGAAGGGTGTCCTGGAGTGAGAATGACCTGTGGAAATGACCACAGTCTCAAACAACCTGGTGGGGCCATGTGACGACGCCACAATTGCAGCACCACGTAGGCCAGCCATGAATGCAGGCCACTGCTGTGGGTCCCGGGACCACTTAGGTCTCAGGCGGTTACATGCAGCCTTCCATTGCTCACCCAGAGTATTTTACACAAGGGGAACCTGAGGCTTCTGAAAGCAATGGCCAGGGTGACTGACAGAGGTGGGCAAGCCTGCCTTGGCCTCATCATGACTTCCACAGCCCCAGATTCAGCCCAACGTCTTCCCCATGCTACTGTGTGAGCTAGGCTGTTTACTCAACTCCTCCTCCTCTGCAAAACGGGCGAGAATAGTAACAGTTCCTACATGACAAGATTACTGAAGCCTGAATAGAACATGCACGCAGAAGACTTACCTTAATAAATGATGACCCCTATCATCATCATCTCCTGGCCACCAGAGAGATCCCTCCAGCCACTAGCTTACCCACTAGAATAGTGAGCAGGTCCCCAGCAGGACAGGACACCTTTGTCCTCTTCCCCTTATCTCCATCTCCCTGGGCTGCACTGAGATGAATGGTTGCCAGGCAACATTATCACTTCCTAGTATTTTGGGTGCTCCTTAGGGAACAGAGAGGCTGCTTTTGTTCATCTTTTATTTGGGAAGTTCACACTCCTCCAGAACAAACTAAGTTTCCAGTGGCAGGGAGGGAACCTCTCTTCTTAGCAATAGGCAGAACTTGCCATCCTCGCTGCCAAGTTGGGGCTCAGGGAAGGAGACGGAGGCCTGCATCTTTCCCTCCATTCTGCCATGCTGCCTACCCCATCAAAAAATGCCATTCAGGGAATTAGGTGACTACTCAGAGTGCAGATGAGGGTGTCCCAGAGAGGACCATGTGCTCAGGCTCCTGTCTAGCCCTTTCTCCACCCACAATTTGAAACTAGAGAAAACCTCAAAAAGGCACTCCCTGGGGTTTTCCTGGTCACTGCTATGGCTGCTGCCATCACCTGGGCTGTAGCGCAGTGGCTCTGAGCAGTCCCTGCACCACAGGACTAATTCCTGCAGGCACAGGGACCAGGCAGTACCAGCCAAGGAAAAGAAGAGACCCAGGAATCCAGGCACCCTCCCCTCTCAGAGCCGTGGCGAGACACAGCCCAGCATGGCCCATCTCCAGCTTTTCCCAATCACTCTTTTCCCACTCAGAAGGATAATGGGAACAGTACCCCAGCACATTTCCTGGGAGGTCCCTGGAGGTAGTAAATAGCTTACAGAAAGCCTTAGCAAGAAGCGTGTTTCTGACGACTTGCCTGCAGGATGGGAGTGGATTTCTGCAGAAACAGCCACCTCCCTTCTTAGAACAATTCCTTTGGCCTCCACTGTACAAACCTCTGAAATCGCCTAGGGTTTCTTTCTCAGCAGAAACAGAAGATAAAGTCTGTCCTCCCATTTTGTCCTTCAGTCTTCCTCTGGTCAGGCTTGGCCTGAACTTGGTCCACCTGAGTGGTCCCAGTCTGAGAGCCGGTCAGGACTTGCAGAGGTCTGCCCAGCACCCGCAGCTGGATCCGCACTCACCTGCAGCCATACCATGTGGCATATGTTTAGGTTACCATATGTTTAGGTTAGCCATACCATGTGGCATACCATGTGGCATATGTTTAGGCTATCTCTGCTGCTCCCAGCTTCCTGTTCTGCCACAGGTAGCCCTGCCAGGCCAGACCAGGTCCTCACACAGGACACAGAAATAGGTCCAAGGGCTGGGCGCGGTGGCTCAAACCTGTAATCCCAGCACTTTGGGAGGCCGAGGTCAGGAGATTGAGACCAACCTGGCTAACACGGTGAAACCCTGTCTCTACTAAACATACAAAAAAAAAAAAATTAGCCAGGCGTGGTGGCGGGCGCCTGTAGTCCCAGCTACTCGGGAGGCTGAGACAGGAGAATGGCATGAACCAGGGAGGCAGAGCTTGCAGTGAGCCGAGATCACACCAATGTACTCCAGCCTGGGCAACAGAGCGAGACTCCGTCTCAAAAAAAAAGAGAAAGAATAGAGATCCAAGGAGTTGGCATTTTGTACTCTCAGGCTCGCGGCAGAGACCCTGGGAAGTAGGTTGTGACCAAAACATTTAACAAGCATTCGCAGTGTGGCCTCTGGGTCTCCAGCAGGGTGTCCAAGCCCATGTAAAATGCAAGTCTAACTATGTATGTCCCACCCTGGCTGACAGGACAAAGCTCTAGCTCATTAGGAGACAGCAAAGCCAGGAAGTTCACCCTTCATGACCTGACCCCAGCCTGGCTCTCCAGCCTTACCCTCCCTGCTCCCTGCCTCATACACGGTGCCAGGCTCAAGGAATGCAATAGAAAGCAAACAGATCCCCCTCATATGGCCCCACGGGAGAATCTGCCCTCTGCCCTCCCACATTTCCCCCTTCTTTGGCCCCCACTAACTCCCACCCCACACTTCAGATCAAGAGCCTCCTTTTCCAGGAGGGCTTCTCCGACAGGTCCTTCTCCCCACTCTTGCCGAGTTTGGCGTTCTCACAGCCCTCTGGGGGCCTCTATTCTTATACTGAAATGGTCCATTTCTGTGGCCATCTCCTCCATTTCTCTGCAAGCTTTTCAAAGACAGGAGCTGTATTCCCAGGGCACACATGGCAGGCAATAAGGACGTGCTGAATCAAACCTAACAGTGGTGAACACAGACAGGAGTAGGTCATGCCCTCCAGCTCTTACCTGGCATTCAGTCTACCTGAACCGGGTGTTTCCATGGGGATGTTTGCATAACAGCCCGAAGACCTTGTCCTCACCTAGAGGTGTCTTCCCAGTGCAGCCAATGGCAGCAGCAAGAAACCTGCAGCTGAGACGCCAGGGAAGGCTGCCTAATAGGAGGCAGTCTGCACAGGGCCCTGGATGCAATATAGGACTTAGACTGCAGGGCAGGAGGGAAGCCAAGCCAGGTGAAGCCAACGGCATAAGCTCAGGCAGGAGGGGAAACAGGGTCACCACGGCTGAGCCGAGCACTGAGACTCCAGCCCAGTCTTGCCAACAGATTCCCCAGGAAAGGCACATCTGCCCTCTGAGAGGCTGGTCCAAGCCTGCAGCCTCAGCTTCTCTTAGCAGGTAGTTATGGTCCCCATCGTAATCCAAACCTAGCCAAACTCTCCTTGAGTGGGTGTCTACTTTCTGCCTGTTCCTGTGCCCTCACACGCTTCCGTGTGCGTTCCTGCCTGTGTGAAGTTCTCACTGGCTCCTTTCCCTCACTCCTCCCAGGTTATGCCCTCCATGTGGCTTAGAAACGGCTCTGCATGCCCTCTTTACCTGCGGGAATTGGCACAGTCATGCACACCAGTGGGTGGTGTGGGCAGCAGGAGCCAGGCGGGATGCCTAGGCCAGGCATCTCTGGCTCTCACCGTCCACTCAGTCATGGAGGGCTGCTGGCTCATAGGGCTCCCTGGCCAGAAGGCCCTCCAGATTCTCCGCCCATCCTCCTGCGTTCAGGAAAAGCTGGGGCAAATTCACCTCCTCTCCACAGCTGACCTCTCTCCCAGTCCACCTAAAGTACTTTCAGAGACCACCTCATCACCCCATGCCACAAACGGGCCCTTCAGAGGCCTGAAGATGCCTCCAAAGAACACAGCTCTCCTCAGACAAAGGCTGATACACCCTTTCAGATTTAAAAACTGAGGCATGGAATGGGTAAAGAATTTACTAGGTCAGTGGGTTTTTTTGTTTTTTGAGATGGAGTCTCGCTGCGTCACCAGGTTGGAGTATAGTGGCACGATCTCAGCTCACTGCAACCTCCGACTTCCTGGTTCAAGGGCTTCTCCTGCCTCGGCCTCCTGAGTAGCTAGGATTACAGGCACGCACCACCACGCCCAGCTAATTTTTGTATTTTTAGTAGACACAAGGTTTCACCATGTTGGCCAGGATGGTCTCAATCTCCTGACCTCGTGATCTGCCCACCTCGGCCTCCCAAAGCGCTGGGATTACAGGAGTGAGCCACCGTGCCTGGCCTAGGTCAGTGGTTCTTAAGGTGAGGTCCAGGGATCGCCTAGGGATTCCTAAGATCCTTTCAGGGGTGCACAAAGTCAAAACTGTTTTTATAATACTACTAAGATGCTATTTGCACTTTTTCCTCTTTCACCAGAGTGCAGTGCAGTTTTCCGAGACTATGGGACATGAGATATAACAACAGATTTAAATGCAGGTGCAGATATGAGCATCCAGATAATGTATCTGAAGCCAGACAGCAAAGAAATTTGCAAAACTGTAAAACAGTGTCATTTTCTCCCCCTAAATTATTTTTTGGTTTGGAATTTCTCGTTCTTTTTATTTAAAAATATGTTTTTGAAACGCAGTCTCACTCTGTCGTTCAGGCTGGAGTGCAGTGGCACAATCTCGGCTCACTGCAACCTCCGCCTCCAGGGTTCAAGCAATTCTCCTGCCTCAGCCTCCTGAGTAGCTGGGTTTACAGGCACGTGCCACCACGCCCAGCTAATTTTTGTATTTTTAGTAGAGACGGGGTTTCACCATGTTGGTCGGGCTGGTTTTGAACTCCTGACCTCGTGATCCACCCGCCTCGGCCTCCCAAAGTGCTGGGATTACAGGCGTGAACCACTGCGTCCGGCCTAAAAATATGTTCTTTACATTAAAATATGATGAGTTATTTTAAAACGAATCAACAAATTTGTTTTAAATTTGTTTTAATATCTAATATGGTAAGTATCAAGAGATATGACCCACATAAACAAAATCTCTTTAAAGTCCTTCATTATTTTTTAAGAGTATACAGGGGTCCTGCGACTAAACAGCTGGAGAATTGCTATGCAATTATTAAATTAAGTTTAGCCAAAACTGCCTCCTTACGTATTTTAAGTTAGGTTTAAAGGTTTCTCCCTACATAATGAACTGTAACCTAACTGGAGATGCAAACACACCGTAACCTCCTCCTGGGGCAGTCAGTTTTGGCCGACCAAAGGCAGCCCACTGTTCAAACCATGTTCTAATAAGGCAAACGTTGTGCTGTAGCCAATCCAGCTGTCTATCTCACTTCCGGTTTCTGAAAGTCCACTTTTCTTTTTCTGTCCATAAATCTTTGACCATGAGGCAGGCCAGAGTCTCTCCGAGCCTGTTCTGATTAGGGGGCTGCCTGATTCATGTACCATTCTTTGCTCAATTAAACCCTGTTAAATTTGTCTGAGGATGTGCTTTTAAAACTAGTGAAGGGGTGACCAAGAAAGGGTGCAAACCCTGAGTCCATTCCAAACCACAAATTACACGGTTTTCCATCCTGCCCTCCCGCTCCTGTTTCCTAACAATCAGATTAGAAGACAGGGTCATACAGTGGATATAGCTCAGGTTTTAGAAGCATGGTAGGGCTAGAATCTCAACCCATTGTTTTTTTTCTTTTTTAAGACGAAGTCTCGCTCTTGTTGCCCAGGTTGGAGTGCAATAGCGCAATCTCGGCTCACTGCAACCTCTGCCTCTTGCAACCCATCACTTTGAAAGTGTGTGACTTAAAATTATCTTGGCCAAGTGCAGTAGCTCACACCTGTAATCCCAGCACTTTTGGAGGCCAAAGTGGGCAGATCACTTGAGCCCAGGAGTTTGAGACCAGCAATATGGCGAAACCTTATCTCTACAAAAATATCCAAAATTAGCCGGACGTGGTGGCACGTGCCTGTACTCCCAGCTACTAGGGAGACTGAGGCGGGAGGTTGACTTGAGCCTGGGAGGCAGAAGTTGTAGTAAGCCAAGACTACACCACTGCACTCCAGCTTGGGCAAGAGAGCAAGACTCTTTCAAAAAAATAAAAAGAAAAGGAAATTTCTCGCCTCTCTGCATCCCCTTTTCCCTACCTGTGAAAGAGGGGGAGAGTGGGAGAGGTTGAAAGTCATCCAGGATCTATTCTCCCCTCCTTTCTCAGTCACAGAATCCTCAGTTTTCAATTCCCGCCTGCCCGGCACAGAGCTGCTGGGAATAAGATTCCATTTCTCAGCCTCCCTTGCAGCCGGGGGCAGCCATATTACTAAGCAAAGCCCAGAAGGCTATAAGCAGAGGGGGTCTTCTGCAACCTCCATGAAGTGTCCTCAAAATAAGGGACTGCTGCTTTCTTAGTCCCTTCTCTTTCTACCGCGAGAACGTAGTTGTGATGCCTGAAGCTTGAGCGCCAATGGCGTCTTGGTACACGAGGTAGAAGCCCTCACTGGAGACAACAGAGAAGACAGACAGAGGGCCCCTGGATCCCAACACCATGAGATCTTGCATGGCCCTGACATCCCACCCCAAGCTTCTTTACATCAGAGACAAACTTAGATTGCGTAAGTCCTGTCACTCACAGCTGAACCTACTCCTGATTGACAGATAGCAATACCTGGACCTACCCTAGACGGTCTCTGCAAAATGAAATCGAATGAGATGACACCAGGAAATCAAATGCTTGTAACTATTCTCATTTGCCTGCTATCCATGCTGGCTCCTCAGTTCTCTGCTAAACCATTCTGGCAGGGATGTAAAACAAGAGCCAGCCGATTTGCACACTTCCAGCATCTGCCTGGCTCCAAGGCTCTGCATCAGCTCCTCCTGTCTTCTTTCAACTCCTGTCCGCGATGCCAGAAGCTGCAGGAGAGCAGCTGCCCCAGCCCCTCCAGCCATGACCTCACCATGCCTGGGTTGGTGTGCAGACCCAATTGTGACCCATCTTAATCACATTTCCAGCTCATTAAAGAAGACCAGGCATCTTCCCTGGAGACATCAGGCGGGTGCAAGGGAGGAGAAGGGAAAGCAAGCACATCTCCTCAGTGGCAGGCAGCAGGAGGAGAGAAAGCAGAGCCAGAGATCTGAAGCTTAGCTATTGTGTTTGCTCCCAAGCAGCTGACAAAGGAGAAAGGAGGGGGACATTCCTAGGACTGAGTGAACAAAGAAAGGAAAGTCTAATACGTAAGAGTGCAATATTGTTCCACAGGCCCTGATCTTTCTAGCTCTGGGGTGGGTGCCCTGCAGCAGCCTCTGGTAGATATGGAGGCACCTGGAGCCTGAGCTGCTCCAAAGTAGTGGGTTCAAGAATTCACCCTGCAGCAGGGAATACCTTCTCATTGGTCAGCCTGTAATGATGGGTAGGGAAGGGTAGCTGATCTATTTATAACTTCTGGCTGGCCTAAGATTCTCACCCGCATTCCAAGATTCTGACTCACAAGGACCTGGTGAAACAGGTTGATAGATTTCCACCCAATGGATGGTATCTGCAGAGCTTGGTATTCCTCTAAGACAGTTGGGGTTCAGGGCTCATGAGAAGCAGGAAAGTCGGCCATGGAGCTCTCTGGACCTCTTCACCTTCTCCTTGGTGCTCCTGGAGGCATCGGAGCAGCTTCCAGGGATTAGGACACGCCAGCTGGAAGCACAAGGACAAGGCACCATACCCTGGTTCCCAGTCTGGGGCCTGCCGAGCTCCGGGGATGGAAAGCAGCCCTTTGTGAATCACTCACCCATCCTGCTCCCAGGAAGAAAAGAGCTTCAGCTCTGTGATATGAGCTAATTCCCCTACACTGTGCTATCACTGACCATTTACTTGGCGATTTGTCATCTACTGACCCCAGACAGTCTTTCATGGTTTAATTTCTCTTATGTGTCTTGTCCCTTAGTCTACCTTGTATCTCCCAAGCCATATGAAACATCTCAATGAATATGCACTTCTGGGCACCATCAGATTCTTGTCCATTCTGATCCTCAACAGGGAAAAGGGAAAGGGAAAGGAACCCACCTAAGCAAGAGTTTGTTAAAGGATTTTGAGAACATTATGTTAGGGAAGCCTTTGAACGGAATGCTTGGGTACTGGGACCTTATCCAACTCTCCTCAAGGGCTTGTCCAATTAGTAACGTAAAAGGCCAAGTTCTAATAAGAACACATGGACACAGGGAGGGGAACATCACATACCAGGGCCTGTCAGGGGGGTGGGGGGCAAGGAGAGAGACAGCATTAGGACAAATACCTAATGCATGTGGGCCTTAAAACCTAAATGATGGGTTGATGGGTGCAGCAAACCACCATGGCACATGTATGCCTACATAACAAACCTGTACGTTCAGCATACATATCCCAGAACTTAAAAGTAAAATTTAAAAGAAAAAAATTTTTTAATTTTAAAAAGGCCAAGTTCTGTGTAACTCAAGGGAAATCTGTAAAACCCCATGGTAGCCACTGACCTCTGCCATGAGGTTAGACCCCCAAGGGAACAGTGGCCAAGGTGACCACTGTCTCAACACAACCAATGACTCCCTGCCCTTCTCCCATCCTGCACTCAGGTGAGCGAATCTGCTGTAAAGAAAGGGTACCTATCCATGTGGGGGTTCCATGGAGCTCTGTTTACCTTAGAGAGGGAAGAGTGAGAGGCAGAGCAGGAAAGTCACTCACACGAGGACATGCAGAGAATTGGGCCAAACCAGGGACTGGCCACTGGGACCTCAGTAAAGCACTTGAAATAAGTCCTCATTCCTTAAGCCTATCAATGACTCAAAAAAGAGACTTGAGACAGTTCTCATCAAAACAGAAAAAGACACGTGTGTACTTATTGCAAACCGCAGCTCTGAGCTCAGTGTCCTGGGGCGTAGTGGGTGGGCACCACATCTGTAAAACCAGGACCATCATTTGACAACTTCTCTGGGATCCTACGTTCCAAGGCTCCTTCCTTGAGATCTACTGACCTTCTCTGGGCCAGGCTCTCCCCTGACAACTGGACTCTATGAATCCCAACTACGCTACCAACCAAACAAATGGAACAAAATTGTTCCCAGTCTCCAAGTCCATTCCAGAGCAAAAGTGCCAATTAAATGAAAGGAAGAGGCAAGGAGGAGGAGGGAAGGCAGAAGTGCGCCTAGACGGTGAGACCCAAGTCCACTAGGCTTACATCGCCTCCCTCCATGCCTGTGAATTTCCTTTTCAGCGTCACCATGAGGACAAAGAGCAGAAAAGGCTGGTAGGTCCTTTGCAAATAAAAAGCGTGGGCAATATTTAATGAGAACATGAAGAGTGAACTGCTTTGTCTCTAACAGAATGGGTATGTCCTGTGCCTCTTTGGGCTATTGAGGAGGCATGTTGTGATTATTCAGTCAACATGACTGTTTAAACTGTTAGCTGAAGCAGGACAGGTGATTTCCTGGGAGGAAGAGGAATTACAGGTGAGCTGCACGCTGTTTCACAGGAGGGGAAAGAGTTCTACAAGATAATGGAGGAAGTGAGAGAATGTGAAGACATGGTCAAAGAAAATAAGGCTTGTGTTCACCCAATAAACACCAAATTCAGAGACCAGTGGAAAACAGTAAATCTGAGGCTATTCAGTGACTGACAGGACTGCAACTGATGTGAGCTCCTAAGCCAGACCAGGAAAAACCAGACCAAAAGCACCTGCTTCTCCAGTATTCAGGGACACGGAAGGACAGGGCTTTAGCTTCAAATGGGTGTACAATGAAAGAAGGAATTTACCAGGGAGTCAAGGAGGGCCGCCTAGGGCTGAGGTCTGCAAGATGGCTGGGAAGCACCCAGCAACAGTGTCTCAAAGACTTAAATTTTTTTTTTTTTTTTTGAGACAGAGTCTCGCTCTGTCACCCAGGCTGGAGTGCAGTGGTGAGATCTCGGCTCACTGCAAGCTCCGCCTCCCGGGTTCATGCCATTCTCCTGCCTCAGCCTCCTGAGTAGCTGGGACTAGAGGCGCCCGCCACCATGCCCAGTTTTGTTTGTTTGTTTCACCATGTTAGCCAGGATGGTCTTGACCTCCTGACCTCGTGATCTGCTCGCCTCGGCCTCACCAAAGTGCTGGGATTACAGGCATGAGCCACCGCACCCGGCCAAGACTTAACTCTTAAAAGTCAAGGTCACAGCATAACCTGTCTACCCAGGCATAGTTTGTGGAGAGCATTCATACAGCAGGTAGGGGGTTGAATGGATATCTGCTAGACTCTCAACCAACTCTAAGTTTTTATGAGCCTAAGATTCCTAACATTGATGAAAAGAAATTTCTTCCACTTCAGACAGCTGTCGGAGGTGGATGCTGCCGATCAATGATTCACCACTGGTAGAGTGATAGCTGGTGCACCAGTTTCTCAACAGAGACGATCGTCTTGCGGAGGTGATCCTGAGCAAGGAGACGATGGTCACAGTGACTGTGCCTCCCTGAGGAAGCCAGGCCAACACCATCACGTGTCATGATGCGAGCCACACAGCCCACACAGTGGCAACACACCAAGTGACTACTGTTCATATGGTAGACACTGTACATGTATATACGTGTACATTATATGCTCAGTTATTATGTTTGTCTTGGCCATTTCCCAGCAGGTGGTGGTTAAGTTTCTTGAGAAAGGGGTGCCTTTGACGGGGCACAGTGGCTCACGCCTGTAATCCCAGCACTTTGGGAGGCCGAGGCAAGCGGATCACCAAGTCAGGAGATTGAGACCATCCTGGCTAACACGGTGAAATCCCGTCTCTACTAAAAATACAAAAAATCAGCCAGACGTAGTGGCGGGCGCCTGTAGTCCCAGCTATTCAGGAGGCTAAGGCTGGAGAATGGTGTGAACCCAGGAGGCGGAGCTTGCAGTGAGCCGAGATCGCACCACTGCACTCCATCCTGGGAGACAGAGACTCCACCTCAAAAAAAAAAAAAAAAGAGAAAGGAGTGCCTTTTTCTAATTAGCAAAAGCATGGTATGAGCTGGATGCAGCCCAAGTCCAGCCCCCCAGAGCCTTGGGCTTCCTGTTGCAGACAGGACTACAGGACAAAGCCAAGATCCCTTTGTAAGGTTCAGTCCTTGCTGGCATTCCCCAGACTGACCGAATTTTTTAAAAGTGATCTAAAGGTCTTTCTTTCTCAAATGTACACTTTGTGATAGTTACCTGCAAATGAACGTCAATTATCTGAATGTTCATAGCTTGGGGCTCCAGACTCCAACCGTCCTGCCTTCAGTTTGAAAAGCCAAAAAAAATGCAAATTTGCATGCAATCAAACAAGGCCATTATCAGTCCCAACAGAGACAGGCATTGGGTTTTGTTGGCATAACAAGGAAACATTCATTCCCTAGGTATAACTAATAAGTAATATGACCTGGCTCTCAGAATGAGCCGACTCCTTGCTATGCCCTAAAAAGACAGCACCAGAGGGTTGGGGAGTAGATTCTGGAGGCTCTCAAGGAAAGTTCCAAGGTCCGTGTGAACTCCCCAACAAAACACTCTGCCACCCCGAATGGCCCTTGGAGCCACAATAGCAGACACTCATAAATGATGCGGCATTTACCAGACCGGACTTCTGAACCCAGGGGCCCTGTGGGACTACACAGACTGTGAACAATTCAAAAGACCACATTAATCACCTCCTGGGAGACGAGTCACTGTGCTTCCAAGCCAATGAAAAAGCCTCGGTTGTGGGCAAACACTACCTGATTGGCTGATGACAAAGCCGTCCTCTCTTCTCAGGTAAACAACCTGAACCTGGTAGTCCTGAGCTGGGAGGAGCTTTTGCCTCTGGGAGGTCTCATGTGTTTGCGGCCTCAGCCCAACACTACGAACCTGGTACCTAGTTTTTTCAGCTGTTCCCAGGACACTGGTTAGTAAGGACTTTAATGCACCCAGGAGACAAAGCGAGTAGCTAGGGCACAGCTGGAGCCTGAAAAAGGTGCCCCAGGAGACAAACAAGGCTTCTCTTGCATTCTCCCTCCCCTTCGTCTCCAGGAGACAAACCTCCCAGTCTCCCTCCTCAACCTGACCTCAGGATCAGGTTCTCGACTTGAGAATCCTGTCTTTACCTCCCACTCAGTATGGATAAATGAGGTAATTCCTTTGTATTTCGAGGGTAGGGAAACATTTGTCAAGTGCTTATTCTGCACTGGGCTATGTTTGCAAAATAAAATGAGACCAAAAAAAATAAATCCTTGAAGGCATGTTTCAGTATTAGAGGTACCTCCATGGCTACCCTGACCCCACCTCACCAGCTGAGGCATCCACCACCTCCCCTTCATCTCACCCCTGCCTGGAGAACACTGAAGGGCATCCGAGGGTGACCCACCCACCAACAGCACAACTGTACATTTGAGGAAAAAAAAGAAATTATGAAAATCCGTCCTCTTACACAGTACCTCGAGCGCTCTCCACTTGAAATCTATCTGGTTTCACAAGCAGCTCTAGAAGGAAAGCTGGTTCCTGTCACTTACCCACTTGGATATGTGGAGATGTCTAGGCACCCTGCTTTCCTTCTACCCTCAAGCTGCGCTCAGCTACCCAAAAGGAATTGGTTACAGTTGGGAGGGGGAAGGAGAAAAAGAATGAATGTTGAAGCTTGTGCTTAAAGCCCGGCGTGTGCTTGGCCTGCTTCTGCCGGCTCCTACTCTCAAGGCAGAGACACTCTGGTGGAAAACACAGGACAGCCGGAGAAGATGGGGAGCCAGTTAACTCCTCCTCCTCCTCTTTCTCCTCCTCCTCCTCCTCCTCATGGCTCACAACAGTTGAGCCCCACTGGGCTAAACTCTACGTATAATCCCTCTCTTACCTTTTCAATGACCCAGCAGGTACTATTTCTGTTTTACAAATGTGGAAACTGAGGCTCTACAAAGGTACGTGTCTCACCCAGATTCACAAAGCCAGAAAGTAAGCTGACTCAAACCCACACCCTTAGCACCGTGCCCACACCGAAGCCCAGGGTGAGAGAAACTCAAAGGGCTATCAAGGGTATGGTTCAGAACTTTTACTGGAAAGAAGAGGAAACTCCTCCCTTCCACGAGACAGCACCCTCCCCCCCCCTCATGTCCTAGAACTCAGTCCGCCTGTTAGTGCTGCTACTGGGCTAGGATCCAGGTGATGCAGACTTTGATGGACTAATCAGAGGACCTAGCATCACCAAAGTCCAAGGGAAACAACAAACACCTGGTACATTTTGGAATGTACTTGTTTATAAGATTGTCTGTTCACAATTTAGGCAGCTAAATTTAGTATCAACTCAGAATATTTTTCTGGGTCTGACATGCTCCTTGGTCAGAGGTCAAATTGTTCCATGAAGAGGAAAACTCACTGAATGAATAACCAGCTAAAATGAAGCTTTCTCATGTTACCGTGGGAGGTGGAAACAGGTAGGGAGGGAGGCGGGTGATGTGGGTGTGTTTTATTTTGTTTCTGGAATAGGAGAGGGCTGGGTTTCTCTACTTGTGTACTTAGATAAATCAGATTTCTACAAGTAAAGGAGTCTGGATTATTGTGGAGGTCACAATCCCTACATAAATGCCACCACCAATTTCCATTCATCCACCCATCCAATATTTATTAAGACCTATTATATACTGTCTCTCTAGCCCAATCCACAGAAACACATAATGAAAGAGTTTTGTTTTTTGGTTTTGGTTTTGTTTTACAGACGGGGTCCCACTCTATTGCCCAGGTTGTAGTGCAGTGGTGCAATCATAGCTCACTGCAGTCTCCACCTCCCAGGCTCAAGTGATCTTCCTGCCTCAGCCTCCTGAGTAGCTGGGTCTACAGGTATGAGCCACTGCACCAGGCTAATAAAGGGTCTTAGAACCTAAAGAAATCTTAAGAACCTGCAGAGCCCAACTCCCCAAGAGAAACACAAGGGCCCACTGGTAGAAATAACTTGAGTAACCTGAACCAATGTGACCAGAACAGGAAAGGGACGGAGTCAGGCAGGGTGTGAGTCCTGGCTCTGCACCTCGCTAGCTGGCGACTTTGGGCAGCTACTTAACTTCCTATGGCTTTGTTTTCTCATCAGATGAACAAAATCACAGAGCACCTGCCCTAATGCCCTGCTGAGTGGCTGTGCACTCGGGTGACTGCAGCATGTACTCATGCTCTGCAGAGCTGCCTGTGCCCAAAGGTAACTGTGGCCTGTCGAGTCCATCATGACCATGGTCCTGGGTATAGGCAGGGGTCACCTTCTTTGTGCATGGTTGTAGGTTTTGAGAAAATAAAATAAAATCCTAAGCCCTCCTACCAACTAAACGGACTCCCTCTTGGCCAAAGGGACCCCAGAGAAATGTTAAAACTGAGTTCCTGGAACACCCCTCTCCTTATACACTCTCCCTAACTGCCGTTAGACTTTCTTTCCTAAGAGTTAAACAGAACCAGCTCAGCCCCTCCCTTTTTGCGGGGTTTTTTTTTTTTGAGACAGGGTCTCACGTTTTCACCCAGGCTGGAGTGTAGTGGTGCAATGTCAACTCACTGCAGCTTCCGCCTCCCAGGTTCAAGCTGTCTTCCCGCCTCACCCCTCCCATTAGCTGGGATTACTAGTGCACCACCACACCCAGCTAATCTGTGTGTGTGTGTGTGTGTGTACTGACAAGCATTCCTTCCTGGTAAGAGACCACCAACCACGGAATGGTTCTGGCTGATTTACAGAGGCTGTGCAAGATGCCTCTGTGTCCTCCATTTCACCTTTTGACCTACAGAGGCTAATGTTAATGTATTTAAATGTTAAGTCTCCATCCCAAAGTGAACATGGGATATATGTAACATGTACGTTTGCTTACTGTATATGCAAATGCCTCCTCCCATTATGAACATCCATAGCTCCTCCTATAACCTGTTAAATACATACACTGAGTCAATCCTTTCAGAGTAAGTTTCTGTTCCACCCTTTTCCCCCTTGAAGTGCCTGCTTTCAGTTTCTGTCAGAGGCTACACTTCCCAGCCTGCAGGATGGCCAGCCTGCAGGCCGTAACTCTTAAGAAAAGCCTTCCTCTTTAAGTTTATGAACCTTGGGATTCTTCAGTTGACATTTTGGACAGTGTGGTTGCTCTCTGGATGAGGGCAGGGAGGTGGTGCTGTCAAGTACAGCAACTTTATAGAGCATTGTCGGGGCACAGTGTAGGTGCCCATTCAGAGCCTGAGGACTCATCCACCAGCTGCCCAGTGTTGGCTGCCAAGGGCTCACCACTGAAGCATTCCTCAGGAATGGCCCTCAGTCCAAGGGAGTTCCACCTCCTTACCCAGGGCAGTCCACATCCAGTGACCAATAGGGGCCACTCTAGCTCCTTGAAGGATTAGCTGAGGCCCCGCTGAAGTTCTATCAATGCTGTCACATGGAGTTCAACTTCTCCCTCTGCCCAACTCTGCTTCTCTCACTTCCTTACCAAGGCTGCTCGAGAGCCTCCCCAGTAAACCCCCTGCATACAAACGTCCCTCCCAGGGAGCCTGACTCACAGCACCACCGAGGACCCTTGCTCCTCAGATGACGAGTCTCTGAGCACAATCCCAAAAGGGCAACCCCTGTTCCCCACAGGGGTTCAGCTTCACAGCTGCACCCACCTCCCCAGCCCAAGTCAGCCTGATCCACAGTGGGGAGGGAATTATCCATTGAGTGAGGTCTTGCCCCACATAAGGCATTCTTCCCCCAAACACGCAGAGAGGCAGAAAGACCATCTTTACCTGTGGCAGGTGAAGGCAGAGTGTGGTCCTGGCCAGCCCTGCCCACCTACCCCTTCTCTCCCCAGTGTGAGGTCCCGGTGAGTGAGATCATGAATAGCAACCGTAATGCAGAAAGAGCCGCTGCAGGGCTACCTTGTAAGTGGCAATAGGGCCCTGAGGAAGGGGTGGGGTGGTCCTCCCAGCCTTGTCAGGCATTAGCACACACAGGAGAGAAGGCCATGTGACCAGAGGCAGAGACTGAAGCCATGAGCCCCAAGACAAATGTCACCACCACCCAAAACTGGGGGAAGGAAGGAAGAGATTCTCCCCTAGAGCCTCTGGAAGGAGCAAAGTCAGCCAACACCTTGATCTCAGCCCAGGGAAACTACATTTGGAACTCTAGCCTCCAGAACTGGGAGAAAATAAATGCCTACTGTTTCAAGCCATTGAGTATGAGATAATTTGTTACAGCAGCCTCAGGAAGCCATCCTGCCATCCAAGCCGTGTCGCTTCAGGCACAGCCTCTCGCGCAGACTCCCTTCCGAGTCTGCAACCGTGAAGTAGTTTTCCTTCCAGCTGATTTGATATGAGAGGAGGCTTTCCCTTCTATTTCAAGTTTACAACAGCCGCTTAAGAAAGAAGTGGCTTTTGGCCGGGCGCAGTGGCTCACGCCAGTAATCCTAGCACTTTGGGAGGCCGAGGCGGGTGGATCACGAGGTCAGGAGATGGAGACCATCCTAGCTAACACGGTGAAATCCCGTCTCCATTAAAAATACAAAAAAATTAGTTGGGTGTGGTGGCGGGCGCCTGTAGTCCCAGCTACTCGGGAGGCTGAGGCAGGAGAATGGCGTGAACCCGGGAGGCGGAGCTTGCAGTGAGCCGAGATCCCGCCACTGCACTCCAGCCTGGGCGACAGAGCGAGACTGATGATGGAGATATTTGGGGACAAGAGAGGGCACTGGAGTCTAAAACAGAAAAGCATACTTACTTATTGCTATGGTTCAATTGTATATGTCCCTCCAAAATCCATGTGTGGAATCTAAACTCCAAAGTGATGTTATGAGAAGGTGGAGGCTTTGGGGAAGTGATTAGGTCCTGAGGGCTCTGCCTTCCTGAATGAATTAGTGCTCTGATACAAGAGGCTGATGAGAGCACTTCAGTGTTTTTCTTTTTTTTTTTTTTAATTGAGATGGAGTCTCGCTCTGTCACCCAGGCTGTACTGCAGTGGTACGATCTCAGTTCACTGTAACCTCCGCAGCCGGGGTTCAAGCAATTCTCCTGCCTCAGCCTCCTAAGTAGCTGGGATTACAGGCACATGCCACCACGTCCAGCTAATTTTTGTTGTTGTTTGAGACAGAGTCTCGCTTTGTCGCCCAGGCTGGAGTGCTCACTGCATGCTCCGCCTCCCGGGTTCACACTGTTCTACTGCCTCAGGCACCCGGATGGTCTCAATCTCCTGACCTCGTGATCCGTCTACCTTGGCCTCCCAAAGTGCTGGGATTACAAGAGTGAGCCACAGCACCCAGCTTCAGGTCACAGCAAGAAGGTCCTCGCAAGACACTGAATGCTGGTACCTTGCTCTCGGGCTGCCCAGCCTCCAGAACTATAGAAGGTAATTTCTGTTCCTTAAAATTACCCAGTCTCAGGCATTTGTTACAGCAGCACAAATGGACTGAGACACTACACCAAGTAATTAGCCCAGTCCCATTTTTAGAGCTCCAGGCCCAGAGATGTATTAGAATTAGAGTTAACCAAACTCCAGCCACAGTTAGTTTTGGAGGAAAGGACCCTGTGTAAGTCCATTCCTTCCCCCGATGGAAGGATATGAGACTGAGTCCCTCTGTCTTTTAGATCCAGAAATCATACACCATCCAGGTGCACCCAGGCCAGGCGACACCCACCTTCTGCATTTCCCCAGAGGAGATGTTGCACGAGCTGCTGGGAGGAGATGCCCGTTCACACCACTGTTCTCCACTGCTCAGAGCCCATGAGTTGGCAAAGTCATAGGGGTCCAAGGTCACGGTCCCTATGGAGGAAAGTTTCAGGAAAATAACACTTCAGTTATGCCTGTCCCAGAACTTCTGAGTGAAAACTCTAGGATTCCTGGTGGCTTTGTGTTTTTTGCTTTCATTTTGTATAAAGAGACAGGGTCTGGCTATGTCTCCCAGGCTAGAGTGCAGTGACTATTCTCAAGTGCAATCCCACTATTGAGCAGCACAGCAGTTTTCACCTGACCCATCTGCAGCCTGGCTGGTTCACCCCTCCTCGGGTACCTCAGTTGTCCCCCGCTCCCCAGGAGACCCTCCATTTTGACGCCAAGCTTAGTGTGGGCACCTGATCAGTATAGTGCTCTGCAGCCTAGAAGCCCTGGGCTCAAGTGATCCTCCCGCATCAGCCTCCCCAGTAGCTGGGAATGCAGGTGTGGGCCACCACACCAGGCTCTAGGTCTGTTTTTACCTGAATCAAACTTGTATTAAACAATAAGCATGCATACAGTGCTCAGCCTAACACCACAGGGCATAGGCGTCAGAGCTCAGCAGACGCTTGGAGACTGAAGAGGGATGGAGAGAGGGATGGAGGGATGGATGGAGGAATGGATGGATGGTTATAATTACAATGAGGGAGATGAGGTGAAAGATGCTAAGGAGATGTCCTTTCCCGGTCACTTCTCCATGCTTTCACGTGCCTTTCTCCCTCCATGTGGAATGTTCTCCTCCCTGTTATTGCCTTAACTATCTCCATTCCTTCTTCAAGATGCAGCTCAAGAACCACTGCCTCCGGGGAACCTTTCTGAACAGCTCCACTCCCATGTCTCACCCCAGCCTGTGTGGGTGCCCCTTCTCTGTGCCCCATGGCACCCTGGGCATCCCTCTACCAAAAACACTCATCACCTTTGGTTTGTGTTCTTTTTGCTCATATTCATCCTCCATTCAACTGTGAGCTCCTCACTGAAGGGTATGGCTGTGTGTCTCATCTCTAAATTCTTATATAGTGGATTATGAATGCTCAAAATATTTTTGCAGAATGAAGGTAAGAATATGACACAGAACCTAAGCCCAGTCCCCAAGTCACTGCATACTCCAGGCTCTCACAGCATCTGTGCTTTAGTACTTATAGTGCTCATGCTACTGTCAGCTACTCACAAAAGACTGTGAGGGCCTCATGGACCTACATGGCCCGGTGCAAAGTAATTGCCTAATCTGTATTACAAAGGCAGTATGAGACTACTACCTTTGCAGTATTGGGATGAGCAGTGTTTTGCGTAGCCAAGCCTGAAAGAGTGAAGTATGTCTCAAGGTCAAGTAATGCATTTGCAAACAGTAAATAAACTGTTCCCTGGGGAGGGAAATATAAATGAGACCTTAGAATATAGTCAGTTGGTATGTGGGGGTTTGATAGGCCGAAAAAGTTCCCCCCACCACCAAAGATATATTCACTTCCTAATTCCTGGAGCATGTAAATATTATCTCATATGACAAAAGATGTGCTTAAATTAGGGATCTTGAGAGGAAGAGCTTCTCTTGGATTAGTTGGGTGAGCCTAAATGCAATCATCTGTATCCTTATACAAGATGGGTAGAGGCTGAGCACAGTGGCTGACACCTGTAATCCAACACTTTGGGAGGCCAAGGAGGGTGGATCAAAAGGTCATGAGATCAAGACCATCCTGGCCAACATGGTGAAACCCCATCTCTACTAAAAATAAAATACAAAAAAATTAGCAGGGCGTGGTGGCGCGTGCTTGTAATCCCAGCTCCTCACAAGGCTGATGCAGGAAAATGGCTTGAACCTAGGAGGCAGAGACTACAGTGAGCCGAGAACGCGCCACTGCACTCCAGCCTGGTGACAGAGCAAGACTCCATCTCAAAAAAAAGACATGGGTAGAGGGAGACAGGCAAAGACACACACAGAGGAGAAAGCACTGTGAAGACAGAGGCAGAGACTGCAATGATGTAGCCGTGAGTCAGGTATGACTGCAGATGGTGGAAGAGGCTAGGAACAGATGCTTCCCAAGAGCTTCTGGAGGGAGTTTTGGCCCTCCCAACACCTTGATTGCAAACTTCTGGCCTCTAGCACCATGAGAGAATAAATGTCAGTTGTTTCAAGCCACCGAGTTTGTCGTAATGTGTTGGTAGCCACAGGAAACTGATATATGGGAGAAGCCAAAGGCAAGAGAACTTAAATTTGTGGCATGTTGACTGTGTGACATTGTGATAGGTATTCTCAGGGTATTCAGTCATTCCATATCACACATTAAGGAAGAGACATAGAGGAGGCTTCGTGTTGTTGCCTGGGCAAAGCCCTTCTATGACCCTGTGTGATCTGGGCTGATCCTAATTCCTGACATGCAAATAAGGAGTTAGACTAGATGACTTCTAGGGTCGTTTTTAGCCCTGACCGTCTATGAAGTGAAATTTTATGGGCTAGATCTGAAATGAGACATAGGCTGTCCAAGAGATGGAATTACAAATATTCTTGCTTAGAGAAAACTCTGAGAGCTGGAGTAAAAACCAAGCTGAGCAGATTCCTAGAAGTCAAGAAGCAAAGTTAACTGTTTGGGGACAAATATTGTTGAGTCTTTGCAACCAAAGACAATTACACCCCCAATCCTTTGAGGATGGTTTCTGAAATATCACCAGAGTCCTGAATTTTTAGCAACGAACACCAACACAGCATAGACCCCATTTTCAGTTTTTCAACCTTAAAGGCTGGGAATATGAAAGATATTTCAAGGCTGAGACTTCCATTTCTAGTAATTTGACAGATTAGAAAACACTGAAACACTGGCCACTACAATGGACAAATGCCCTACTGAATTCATAACTATCTCACAAAAAAATATAAGAAATTTCGAAAGACCGGCCTGGCGCAGTGGCTCATGCTTATAATCCCAGCACTTTGGGAGGCCGAGGCGGGCAGATCACGAGATCAGCAGATTGAGACCATCCTGGTAAACATGGTGAAACCCCGTCTCTACTAAAAATAAAAAAAAATTAGCCAGGTGTGGTAGCAGGCACCTGTAGTCCCAGCTACTCGGGAGGCTGAGGCAGGAGAATCACTTGAACCCAGGAGGCAGAGCTTGCAGTGAGCTGAGATCGCGCCACTGCACTCCAGCCCGGGCGATAGAGCAAGACTCCATCTCAAAAAAACGTGTGTGTGTGTGTGTGTGTGTATGTGTGTATATATATATAGTATGTATACATACATATACAAAGATCAATTGGCTATTTCTGGGTCTCTATTCTGTTCCACTGATCTAATGTGTGTATATATATGCACATATATACACACACATATATATATGTGTATACACACACACACACACATATACATATATATACACACAAAGATCAATGGAACAGAATAGAGACCCAGAAACAGAGCCAACTGATCTCTGACAAAGCTGACAAGAATATATACTAGGGAAAGGACACCCTCTTCAACAAATGGTGCTGGGAAAACTGGATTGCCATATGCAGAAGAATGAAACTGGACCCCTATCTCTCACGTATGCAAAAACAAATCAACTCAAGATGTATTAAAGACTTAAATGTAAGGCCTGAAACTATAAAAATCCTAGAAAAAAACCTTGGGAAAACTGTACTGGACATTGGTCTAGGCAAGGAATTTCTGACTAAGACTTCAAAAACACAGGCAACAAAAACAAAAATAGACAAATGAGACTTCATTAAACCAAAAATCTTCTTCACAGCAAAAGAAATCATCAACAGAGTGGAGACAGCTTGCAGAATGGAAGAAAGTATTTGCAAACTTATTCATCCAGCAAGGGACTAGTATCCAGAATACACAAGGAATTCAAACATCTCAATAATGAAAAATAAACAATATCAGCAAGAAGTGGGCAAAGGACATGAATAGACATTTTTCAAAGGAAGACATAAAAATATCTGACAGGAATATGAAAAAAATGGTCAACGTAACTTGCCACGAGAGAAATGCAAATTAAAACCACAACGAGGTATCATCTTACCCTAGTAAGATGGTTATTATTAAATAACAATGGTTATTATTAAAAAGACAGAAAATAACAGATATTGGCAAAGATGAGGAAAAAGGGGAACTCTACACACTGTGGGTGGGAATGTAAATGAGTACAACCTCTATGGCAAACAGTATGGAGATTTTTCACAGAACATAAAAAAAAAAAAAAA
>NC_045443.1:6490418-6596732 GCF_002776525.5 Piliocolobus tephrosceles
TATAATTTCTGTTCTTTTACATTTGCTGAGGAGTGCTTTACTTCCAATTATGTGGTCAATTTTGGAATAAGTGTGATGTGGTGCTGAGAAGAATGTATATTCTGTTGACTTGGGGTGGAGAGTTCTATAGATGTCTATTAGGTCCGCTTGGTGCAGAGATGAGTTCAATTCCTGGATATCCTTGTTAACTTTCTGTCTCGTTGATCTGTCTAATGTTGACAGTGGAGTGTTGAAGTCTCCCATTATTATTGTATGGGAGTCTAAGTCTCTTTGTAAGTCTCTAAGGACTTGCTTTATGAATCTGGGTGCTCCTGTATTAGGTGCATATATATTTAGGATAGTTAGCTCTTCCTGTTGGATTGATCCCTTTACCATTATGTAATGGCCTTCTTTGTCTCTTTTGATCTTTGATGGTTTAAAGTCTGTTTTATCAGAGACTAGGATTGCAACCCCTGCTTTTTTTTGTTCTCCATTTGCTTGGTAGATCTTCCTCCATCCTTTTATTTTGAGCCTATGTATGTCTCTGCATGTGAGATGGGTCTCCTGAAGACAGCAGACTGATGGGTCTTGACTCTTTATCCAGTTTGCCAGTCTGTGTCTTTTAATTGGAGCATTTAGTCCATTTACATTTAAGGTTAATATTGTTATGTGTGATCTTGATCCTGCCATTATGATATTAACTGGTTATTTTGCTCATTAGTTGATGCAGTTTCTTCCTAGGCTCGATGGTCTTTACATTTTGGCATGTTTTTGCAGTGGCTGGTACCGGTTGTTCCTTTCCATGTTTAGGGCTTCCTTCAGGGTCTCTTGTAAGGCAGGCCTGGTGGTGACAAAATCTCTAAGCATTTGCTTATCTGTAAAGAATTTTATTTCTCCTTCACTTATGAAACTTAGTTTGGCTGGATATGAAATTCTGGGTTTAAAATTCTTTTCTTTAAGAACGTTGAATATTGGCCCCCACTCTCTTCTGGCTTGTAGAGTTTCTGCCGAGAGATCTGCTGTCAGTCTGATGGGCTTCCCTTTGTGGGTAACCCGACCTTTCTCTCTGGCTGCCCTTAAGATTTTTTCCTTCATTTCAACTTTGGTGAATCTGGCAATTATGTGTCTTGGAGTTGCTCTTCTGGAGGAGTATCTTTGTGGCGTTCTCTGTATTTCCTGAATTTGAATGTTGGCCTGCCCTGCTAGGTTGGGGAAGTTCTCCTGGATGATATCCTGTAGAGTGTTTTCCAATTTGGCTCCATTTTCCCCCTCACTTTCAGGCACCCCAATCAGACGTAGATTTGGTCTTTTGACATAATCCCATACTTCTTGCAGGCTTTGTTCATTTCTTTTTCTTCTTTTTTCTTTTGGTTTCTCTTCTCGCTTCATTTCATTCATTTGATCCTCAATCGCTGATACTCTTTCTTCCAGTTGATCGAGTCGGTTACTGAAGCTTGTGCATTTGTCACGTATTTCTCGTGACATGGTTTTCATCTCTGTCATTTCGTTTATGACCTTCTCTGCATTAATTAGTCTAGCTGTCAATTCTTCCACTATTTTTTCAAGATTTTTAGTTTCTTTGCGCTGGGTACGTAATTCCTCCTTTAGCTCTGAGAGGTTTGATGGACTGAAGCCTTCTTCTCTCATCTCATCAAAATCATTCTCTGACCAGCTTTGATCCGTTGCTGGCGATGGGCTGTGCTCCTTTGCAGGAGGAGATGCGCTCTTATTTTTTGAATTTCCAGCTTTTCTGCCCTGCTTTTTCCCCATCTTTGTGGTTTTATCTGTCACTGGTCTTTGATGATGGTGACGTACTGATGGGGTTTTGATTTAGGTGTCCTTCCTGTTTGATAGGTTTCCTTCTGACTGTCAGGACCCTCAGCTATAGGTCTGTTGGAGATTGCTTGAGGTCCACTCCAGACCCTGTTTGCCTGGGTATCAGCAGCAGAGGTTGCAGAAGATAGAATATTGCTGAACAGCGAGTGCACCTGTCTGATTCTTGCTTTGGAAGCTTCCTCTCAGGGGTGTACTCCACCCTGTGAGGTGTGGGGTGTCAGACTGCCCCTAGTGGGGGATGTCTCCCAGTTAGGCTACTCAGGGGTCAGTGACTCACTTGAGCAGGCAGACTGCCCCTTCTCAGATCTCAACCTCCGTGTTGGGAGATCCCCTGCTCTCTTCAAAGCTGTCAGACAGAGTCGTTCGCGTTTCACAGGCTTCTACTCCTTTAGCTGAGCCCTGTCCCCAGAGGCGCAGTCTACAGAGACAGGCAGGTTTCCTTGAGCTGCTGTGAGCTCCACCCAGTTCCAGCTTCCCAGCAGCTTTAGTTACCTACTTAAGCCTCAGCGATGGCGGGCGCCCCTCCCCCAGCCTCGCTGCTGCCTTGCGGTTAGATTGCCGCAGACTGCTGTGTTAGCAAGGAGAGAGGCTCCGCGGGCGTGGGACCCTCCCGGCCAGGTGTGGGATACAATCTCCGGTGTGCCGGTGTTACAGCGCAGTATTGGGGTGGGAGTTACCCGATTTTCCAGGTGTTGTGTGTCTCAGTTCCCCTGGCTAGGAAAAGGGACTCCCTTCCCCCTCGCGCTTCCCAGGTGAGGCGATGCCTCGCCCTGCTTCAGCTCTCGCTGGTCGGGCTGCAGCAGCTGACCAGCACCGATTGTCCGGCACTCCCGAGTGAGATGACCCCAGTACCTCAGTTGAAAATGCAGAAATCGCCGGTCTTCTGTGTCGCTGGCGCTGGGAGTTGGAGACTGAAGCTGCTCCTATTCGGCCATCTTGCTCCGCCCCCAAGGAAGTTTTTCTGACCGTATTTTCATGGAGTGTGCTAGTTTTCCTGAAATGATATAAATAAGGTTTTTTTAATGACTAAAAGGCTACTATTTGAAAATAAAGCTGTAGCCATTAGCCAACAGCCCTAAGCTCCATGAGAGTATCTGAGCTACATTTCCATGCAGTCTGGGGGCCTGAGAGCACTGGCCTGATGCTCCCAAGTGCCCGGAGCACTTCAACTCTTCTGTGACCCACGGTGACTTCTTCCCTCCTCTTACGTCATCCCATTCATTTGGCAGGGACTCACAAGCTATCTTTGGAAAATTTTTGTATTTTTTACAAACGTGGCATGCGTTATTGCCTTATCTTCCCATCAGATTACTAGTTCAATGAAAATAGGAATGGAATTGGGAAAGCACGCTGCCTTCCCAGACCACACCCACCTCCAGGCCTGAGGCAGGACCCTTAGCAGAAGGAACCCTCCAAATCGGTGCACCTGGCTCCAAGCTGGAACCCCCCCCACCCCCCAGCAGGTCCTCACTAAGCCACACCCTCCCGGCCTTGCACTGGAGCTTCCTACAGCAGGAGGTGGTGTCCTGGAGGGGGCACTCCCACTCCAGGGAGCACCCCAAGGGCAAAAAGGAGCCCTGGGCCCTTACACCACAGAGGTAGAGCTCTACACCTAGAAGTCTCCCTGCAGCAATCTACAAAATAAAAATAGAGGGTGCATTGAGAAAGAGCTGTACACACAACGCTAGGGGGTCAGAGGAGAGAGAACTCAATTCATCCAGGATGATCAACACTGAAGGCTTCAGGAAGGGGTTTGGCCTGAGCAGAGTGGGTAGAGTTTTTTTAATAAACTTAATTACTTTTTTATTATAAAACTGATGTGATCATTGCAAAAAAAAAGAAAATATGGACAAATAAAAATTACTCAAGGCCGGGCACGGTGGCTCAAGCCTGTAATCCCAGCACTTTGGGAGGCCGAGACGGGCGGATCATGAGGTCAGGAGATCGAGACCATCCTGGCTAACACGGTGAAACCCCGTCTCTACTAAAAATACAAAAACTAGCTGGGCGAGGTGGCGGGCGCCTGTAGTCCTAGCTACTTGGGAGGCTGAGGCAGGAGAATGGCGTAAACCTGGGAGGCGGAGCGGAGCTTGCAGTGAGCTGAGATCCGGCCACTGCACTCCAGTCCGGGCGAAAGAGCAAGACTCCGCCTCAAAAAAAAAAAAAAAAGAAAAAAATCACTCAAAAGCCCACTTCACAAAAAAATAAAAATAAAAATAAACCACCATCAATAGTTGAGGCCAGGTGCGGTGGCTCATGCCTGTAATCCCAGCACTTTGGGAGGCCAAGGCGGGGTGGATCACGTGAGATCAGGAGTTCAAGGCCAGCCTGGCCAACATGGTGAAACCCCATCTCTACTAAAAATACAAAACAGCTGGGCGTAGTGGCGCACACCTGTAATCCTGGCTACTCAGGAGGCTGAGGCAGGAGAAATGCTTGAATCCAGGAGGCAGAGGTTGCAGTGAGCCGAGATCATGCCATCGCACTCCAGCCTGGGCGATAAGAGTGAAAATTAGTCTTAAAAAAAAAGTCGAGCATACTACTTTTCGTTTGTAAGAAATGTATATGCCACCAGATGCAGTGGCTCATGCCTGTAATCGCAGCACATTGGGAGGCCAAGGCAGGAAGATCGCTTGAGCCCAGAAGTTTGTGACCAGCCTGGGCAATATAGCAAGACCCCCATCTCTACAAAAAATTAAAAATACACCAGGCATGGTGGCGCATCCCTTTAGTCCCAGGTACTCAAGAGGGTGAGCTGGGAGGATTGCTTGAAACTGGGAGGTTGAGGTTGCAGTGAGCTGTGATCCCACCAGTGAACTCTATCCCCAGCCCACAGGAAGACCTGTCCCAAAATCAATCAATCAATTTTAAAAAGGTAAAAATTTAAAACATATGATTAAAACACATATGTGCAATATAATTTTTATTTAATTTTTTTTTTTTTGAGACAGAGTCTTATTCTGTTGCCCAGGTTGCAGTGCAGTGGTGCCATCTCGGCTCACTGCAACCTCCACCTCCCGGGTTCAAGAGATCTCCTGCCTCAGCCTCCCAAGTAGCTGGGATTACAGGCACGTTCTGTTGCCCAGGCTGGAGTGCAGTGGCGTGATCTCAGCTAACTGCAAGCTCCACCTCATGGGTTCACGCCATTCTGCCTCAGCCTCCCAAGTGGCTGGGACTACAGGTGCCCACCACCACACTCAGCTAATTTTTTGTATTTTTAGTAGAGACAGGGTTTCACCATGTTAGCCAGGATAGTCTCGATCTCCTGACCTCATGATCTGCCCGCCTCGGCCTCCCAAAGTGCTGGGATTACAGGCGTGAGCCACCGCTCCCAACCTATAATTTTTAAATAAAATTTTCCTGTATAGAGGGTAATCTTTTACAAAAAAAGATTTTGTAATCTTTTCTGTTTTGAATATATCATAAATACCTTTCAATTCTTCGATACTTTTGTATTTTGTTGCTTTTGTTCACTGTGTAAAAGTTCACTTACTGATATTCTACAATTTATGTAAATATTCCATATTATAGGATATTGATTTAGGTTAGTGCTACTTTTTTTTAAATTAACAATGCTGCAGTGAACATCTCTGAAGCTATATCCATGCGCAACCCTCAGCATTACTCCCACAGAATGAAATCCTGTATGTGGAGCACTGGGTCAGCCACCATTCACATGGCCTTTGACAATAAGGCCAAACGGCTCCCCTGAAAAACTGCAATGGTTTACAATGGTTGCAATAGTTTCACTACCCATTTGCTGAGTAGGATTTTGCCAGGCGGAAATAAGGGCAAAGGGCACATCAGCTGCAAGGAAGTAAGTAAAAGCTTAGAAGCCGGCAAACTCCAAACATGTTCAATCAGTAAGTAGGTGAATAAGCCGGTTGTTACAGCCTATAAAGGAGACTCACAAAAGAGACCAGAGAGAGGAATAAGAGACAAGTCCTCTGGGACCTTGAACCAGTGTAGGGGTTTGTGTTCACCCTGTGACACCAGATGAGGCCCTCTGGCAGCAGTGGCATGTATTGCGAGAGGTCAGATGGAGAAAGGGAGATCTGTCAGTGGTTAACGGAGCCTTCCCGGAGAGGGACGACAAGGGCCTGGAGGAGACCATGGGCTTGACAACAGAATAGCAGATACAGCCAACCACATAACACATTATAGTAGCAAATTGACAGCCAAAGATATCTACATCCCATCTCAAACCCCTGAATGCTACCTCACATGGCAAAAAGGACTTTGCAGATATGACCAAGTTAAGGGTCTTGAGATAGGGAGATTATCCTGGCTTATCCCAGAGCATCCTGGTGGGCCCAACATAATCACAAGAGTCTTTATAAGAGGAGCAGGAGGGTCAGCGTCAGGGAAGGAGATGTGATGATGCGAGCAGAGGTCATGCAATGCAGGGCCACGAGGCAAGCAGTGTGTGCCCCTGGAAGCGGATAGAGGCGAAGAACAGGTTCTCCCGCAGAACCCACAGAAGGAATCCAGCTCTTCCAACACCTTGATTTTGACCCAATTCGAGCTTCCTACAATTACATATTGTAAGATAAATTTGTGTTGTTTTAGACCACTAAACTCGTGGTCATTTGTCACTGCAGCAATAGAAAACTAATATAGGCAGAGATATCATGCCACACAACCTGCTCCCTTGCCCTTGTGGAGGGTGTCCCAAGGCAACTTTGCCAAATAATTGAGAGGACAATTAGTGCTGTGAGGCTCAGGGAAGAAGGATCCCTGAGGGCCACAGTATGAGGGCCATTAGAACTTGGGCTGATGTAAACAGCACTAAGCACAAAGGGAAGGGTGCGTGACCTCTGGGGGTGTGTGGGGCAGGGCTGCTCAGAGGCGGGGGGATGGGTAAATTGACCTCTGCCTGTCTGAGGAGTAAGTTCTCCAGGTAACTAGCACAAAAGCAAAAGAACCTCAGGGGAGGAAAGGTTTTCTAGGAGGCCTCATCTTTGCCTTTTCTTTGTATATTTTAGCATCTCTCTCATGTAGATGCTGCAGGAAAGAGAACTTCCTTGGCAGTATGCGCCAAATAAATAAATGCAGCAGTATTTTTCAGGCCGGGCAACCAGCTCACATAAAGTTCTAGCCCCCAGTGGAGAGGAAGCTGTCCTCCTCTACTTCCTCTCTTCTAAAGACAAACATCTCGTGCAAGAATAGCATGCTCGCTTCCTTCACAGTCATCAGAATAGACAGGACCTACCCACACTACAATGTCAGAAGAATGGTGCAACTTCAGACTCATGTTCCCAGGTTCTCAGGAACGCCGTCACCACATTATTGCTGCTATCGAGCTACAGAGGACTCGGACCATTATATCTGGTGGCATTCCTGGCCCCAGTAGCACAGCAGGATTCCTGACCCCAGAATCGTTATCTCAAGACCTGGGGCTCTAATTTGAGAGACAGAAAGTTACAGCAACTCAAATTCGTATGCATCTTACAAAATAGCTTCGAAATACATAAATCGACAATTGACTTCAAAAATGCTTTCTCAATTATCCATAGGTCAGGCAGATAAAAATCAGTAAAGATAGAAATTTTAAAAACGATTATCAGCCTAGGCAACAAAGTGAGACTTCATGTCTACAAAAAAAAAAAAGAAAAAATTAGCCAGGTATGGTGGCGCACATCTGTCATCTTAGCTACTCAGGAGGCTGAGGCAGGAGGATCGCTTGAGCCCCGAAGTTCAAGGCTGCAGTGAGCTATGATTGCACCGATGCCGGGCAGGTAAGCTCCCAAATTGGGACTTAGCCCTGGAAGATTCTTGGCTTTGCTCAGGAAAGAATTCAAGAGCCAGCTGGTAGTAGAAGAAAACAGCTTTATGGAGGCAGCAGTGTGACAACTTCATGACTGCTCCCGCAGAGCGGGGCTAACCCCTAGGCAATGTGTTGAGAGCACCAGCTCAGGGGCAGGTCGACAGTCACACATATACCCACTTGGAGTTACTTGCAAATTAAGGTATGGGTTATTCAGAAATTTATAGAAAAATGGTGGTAACTTTCAGGTCGTTACCATGGAAAGGAGCGGTAATTTCTGGGTGTTGCCATGGCAATGGTTAACTGGCATGGAACTGGTAGGCATGTCTTTTTTTTTTTTTTCCCTGGAGCCAGAGTCTTGCTCTGTCACACAGGCTAGAGTGCAATGGTGCAATTTCAGCTCACTGCTACCCCCCTCTCCCAGGTTCAAGTGATTCTCCTGCCTCAGCCTCCTGAGTAGCTGGGATTACAGGCGCCCAAGACCATGCCCTACTAATTTTTGTATTTTAGTAGAGACAGGGTTTCACAATGTTAGCCAGGCTGGTCTCGAACTTCTGACCTCAAGTGATCCGCCCACTTCAACCTCCCAAAGTGCTGGGATTACAGGCGTGAGCCATCATGCCTGGTCAACTGGTGGGCATGTCATGGAGAGGTGTTTTCCCTGCCTCTTCCCTGTTTCAGCCAATCTTCAGTCTGGTCTAGAGTAAGGTCCTGCCTCCCACCTCAGCACCACTGCATTCCAGCCTGGGCAACAGAGTGAGACCCTGTCTCAAAAAGCAAACAAATGGGCTGGCATGGTGGCTCACACCTGTAATCCCAGCACTTTGGGAGGCCAAGGTAGGTGGATCACTGAGGTCAGGAGTTCGAGACCAGCCTGGCCAACATGGTAAAACCCCATCTCTACTAAAAATACGAAAAAAAAAAAAAATATAGCCAGACATTGTGGCGTGTGTCATGACTGTCCGTGTGAAGAGACCACCAAACAGGCTTTGTATGAGTAATACAGCTTTTTAATCACCTGGGCGCAGGCGGGCTGAGTCCAAAAAGAGAGTCAGCAAAGGGAGATAAGGGTGGGGCCGTTTTACAGGATTTGGGTAGGTAAAGGAAAATTATAGTCAAAGGGGGGTTGTTCTCTGGCGGGCACGAGTGGGGGTCCCAAGGTGCTCAGTGGGGTAGTTTTTGAGCCAGGAAGAGCCAGGAAAAGGAATTTCAGAAGATAATATCATTGCTTAAGGCAAGTATCGGCCATTTTCACTTCTTTTGTGGTGGAATGTCATCGGTTAAGGCGAGGCAGGGCATTTGCACTTCTTTTGTGATTCTTCAGTTACTTCAGGCCATCTGGGCGTATATGTGCGAGTCACAGGGGATGCGATGGCTTGGCTTGGGCTCAGAGGCCTGACAGTTCGATCTCCTGACCTCGTGATCCGCCCGCCTTGGCCTCCCAAAGTGCTGGGATTACAGGCGTGAGCCACCGCTCCTGGCCCTTTTTCTAGTCTTAAAGCTTGAAAAACTTAATTTGTTTTATCCGAGTTCCTTCCTCAGGAAAAGACCTTCCCGCCTCTCAAAAAAAAGTATCAAAGAACTGAAACTCACCAGATCACCACATCCAGACAAGGAAATGCCTGGACATTCCTTCATCATGATTGTTTCCTTGCCCCTGCCTAGTTCCTGTTTTCATTCGCATTATTACATTTCTTCCCTGGTACATAAACCCCTACTTTTTGTAGGTCAGGGAGATGAGTTTGAGACTGAGCTCCCAACTCCACTCCTCCGCTGCAGCACCCGATTAAAGCATTCTTCCGGCCAGGTGCAGTGGCTCAGGCCTGTAATCCCAACACTTCGGGAGGCTGAGGCAGGTGGATCACCTGAGGTCAGGAGTTCAAGACCAGCCTGACCAACATGGAAAAACCTCGTCTCTACTAAAAATACAAAATTAGCCAGGCATGGTGGTGATGCCTGTAATCCCAGCTACTCAGGAGGCTGAGGCAGGAGAATCACTTGAACCCAGGAGGCATAGGTTGCAGTGAGGCGAGGTCACACTACTGCATTCCACCCTGGGCAACAGGAGACTCAGTCTCAAATACATATAGACATACAGACATACAGACATCAGCACGACATTACATAATGTAGCACAGCTTTACCTAAAGGGAGGGGAAAGAAAGGTGCGAACACCAGACTAATTCAGAGAGGAGACTTCTCTTACTGGGTGTCTCATTCCCAGCACCCTAATCCAGAAACCTAAATTCAGAATCCCTGCTCCCTACATTCCTGGACCTACTCTACAATCGCCAGTATTTATTTGGTATCTGGGCTAGGCTCTTGGGATACAAAGGTGAGTGAAAAAAGACGCCATTCTCTGCCCTCATGGAATGGCAGAGAGGGAGAGAATGATCTGTTGACAGGACCGACATTAATCCAGACAAATTGTAACTACAAACAGTGATGAGAGTAAGACACACATGGTGCCAGGGAGGCACACAGGTAATAAGAGTATTCCCACCCAAACTGAGGGGGCCGGGCGGTGTGGGCAGAGAAGTCCTCCCCGAAGAGGTACAACTGAACTCAGTTCTATGTGATGAGTAGCAGTAAAGCCAGGCAAAGGACGGTGGGCACACTTCAGGCCACGGGAATAGCACGTGCAAAGGCCCAGCTGCAGGAGGAAGCTACCTACCAAGACACTGAAAGACAGTCTGTGTGGCTGCAACACAGAACAGGGGAAGCACGGTGGATGCCAGGGCTGGAGAGGTAGGAAGGGGTCACATGAAACTACTCCTTTCTGTGGTGCTTTTCAGTTTTCAGGGCAGTTTCCCAGACCTCATTAGAACCTTATGCCACCAACATGAGTTAGCAAGAGCAGGCAGTGTTGCTTCCGATTTGCACATGAAGAAGTGAATGCTCAGTAAAGCTGTCAGAGGCATTGGAACCAGAGGGACTCCACTTTGAGTGAGGGCCAGGAAAATGAGGCTGAGACTTGCTGGGCTGCGTTCTCGAAAGTTAGGCATCATTAGCCTCTACATGTTTACATTTAAGGCAACAAATTAATCGTGTTTACTAAACAGAGCCAGCCTTGGGAGTGCCCAGATAGCCTGGTATCTGGAGAACAAAGGTATTCCTTTTTTTATTTTATTTTATTATTATTATTATTTTTTTTTGAGACGGAGTCTTACTCTGTCGCCCAGGTTGGAGTGCAGTGGCACAATCTCGGCTCACTGCAACCTCCGCCTCCTGGGTTCAAGCAATCCCCTGCCTCAGCCTCCCAAGTAGCTGGGATTACAGGCGCCCGCCACCACACCTGGCTAATTTTTGTATTTTTAGTGGAGACAGTGTTTCACCATATTGACCAGGCTAGTCTTCAACTCCTGACCTCGTGATCTACCCGCCTCGGCATCCCAAAGTGCTGGGATTATAGGTGTGAGCCACTGCGCCCAGATGAACAAAGGTATTCCTCATTTTGCTTTAAAGATAATAATATGAATTCTTGCAAAATACGGTAAATAAGAAAACTAGTCCTTTATCACAAACCTTGTAGCAGAGCACATCTCCCCATACATACAAGCATTGTACCTAGGGTGGATGCACTCCCCCTCTTACTTTCGGGAACGTCCTCCTGTGTCTACGGAGTAGCTGTTCTTTCACCGCTTTACTTCCTTAATAAACTTGCTTTTCCTTTGCACTGCAGACTCACCCTGAATTCTTCCTTGCTCAAGATCCAAGAGCCCTCTCCTGGGGTCTGGATCGGGACTCCCTCCCTGTAACATATTTCTGGCGAACACAGACTGGACTATAGTGCAGAAACCCTGAGCCAACGGCTTTGGGTAAGTGGTGGGGTCCTGCAACAAAGTGACTTGGCAGGGGATACACAGCGAGGGAGTGGAAGAGCCTCTGCTCACTCCTTGCCCTCCAACTCCTGGCCCAGGGCTCTCTGCTCCCACTGCCTTTTCCTGATGCAGTCCAGTCTTCCCTACGGCTCAGCTCCCAAATCCCAAAGTGGAGGCATCAGGTCTCACAGCTAGAAAGGACTTTAGGGAGGATACCTCTTCTAGGATTCTCCCAATTTGCGTCTTGGCAAAACTGAAGGACCCCAGAGTCTCTGGCTGAGCTCTTCCTGATTGACTCTGAGATACAAGCAGAATCCTTTTAGTTCAGACTTCATTGGTGGGGAAAGGCCTTGGGATGATGTGAGCTGGACCAAGCCATCCCTGACTTTAATTTCATTAGTCCGCAGTTCCGGACTTCTACTCTGAGACACAGAAAATGCCTCTGGGAACCAGGCCACATCCTCTCACAGAAGGCTTTTACTCACACATTCACGAGCCCTGAGAACTTTCTCCTTATCTCTGTGCCTTCCTGAAACATAAATATCATTAACTATTTAAAATGGACTCTCTCATACTACACATGGTGAGTCAATTTAGGGAAAATATACTTATCTTATTCATCTTCCTCAAATACTACAGGACAAATTTTTCTGTTGTCCTAAGTTTTTGGCTTCTCTCTGTGAAACTGAATTACCTGCTATAATTTGCACAGAAAATGTAATGCATCCTCCGCTGTGGGCCTTGAGCAAGCTGCCACCTTCAAGTCATTCACCAAGGGTGGAACCTCTTGCTCAAAGAAAGCCACAGATGTTTACGATACTGCCCTGTAGCAAGCAAACAGTGAGATATAATCACACCCTTGATTTGAACCAATAGCATACATATTTTATCGCAGAATCTCAGAAATGACAGAAGTCTTGGGATGGGCGCAGTGGCTCATGCCTGTAATCTCAGCATTTTGGGAGGCCGAGGCAGGCAGATCACCTGAGGTCAGAAGTCTGAGACCAGCCCGGCCAACGTGGTTAAACCTCGTCTCTACTAAAAATACAAAAATTAGCTGAGTGTGGTGGCTGGTGCCTGTAATCCCAGCTACTCAGGAGGCTGAGGCAGGAGAACTGCTTGAACCCAGGAGGCAGAGGTTGCAGTGAGTGGAGATTGCGCCACTGCACTCCAGCCTGGGCAACAGAGCAAGACTCCGTCTCAAAAAAAAAAAAGAAAGAGAAAAGAAAAAAAAAGTCTCAGAGTCCTGGAGGTCTGAGGCTCTACCTCCTTCCCCCTCCATCTTGAGAAAGTGACTAACCCTCTCTGGCATTCTTTTACCCAAAGTAGCCAGGGTGTGTGTGTGTGTGCGTGTGTGTAATTCTTATCTGTGTTTGTAAATGCAGATTTCCAGCTTCACTTGGAAGACTGGAAGTTGCTAGAAATGCGAGTCTTCTCTCTTGGGATGGGCATGTTCTCTCCAATTTCCAGTCTCTTCTACACCCTATCACATCTCTAACATGAGGTCCAAACCAGCTGTCATTTATCGTTTTACTTACTTCGTCTTTTTATTAAAGTACAGAAACATTTCTTTGTAGCACTTCTCTATCAAGAGGGGAAAAAAATAAGACACACCAAGATAGCTGTGAGTTTCAAGAAAAATGAGAGGCCAGATTCTTTGTAGAAGCTGAAGAATATTCCTCTGCACTTGGTAGGCTTCCTCAGTGGTTCTGCTTCAGGATCCCTCAGAGGTTGGCTAAGGCCCAGTCAGCCAAAGGCACCAGCACGACTGGGGCTGGAAGATCCACTTCTAAGACGGCTCATGCACAGTGCTGCCCAGCTGGTGCTGTAGCTGGCGGGAGGCCTCAGTTCCCGGCTGCATTGACCTCTCCATGGGGCTGCTTGAATATCCCCATGACATGGTGACCAGATGCTGCCAGATCAAGAGTCCAAGAGAGAGAAAAATGAAAGATACAAGGTTTTTTATGACCTGGCCTCAGGAGTCTGTTATTTCCACAGTATCCTATTGGTTATACAAGTTAGCCCTACTCAATGTCAGACTACAAAAGGGTGGGACTGGTGAAATAAGATTCACTGGAGGGCTATCTTCAAAGGTGGATACTACATAATTCCATGACGTTTATAAAAGACATACCTAAACTACAAGGACATGAAAGTGTTTGAAGCAAAGCTGGAGTAGTTGTTACTAATATGAGACAAAATAGACTTTGGGGAAATAAAGCATTATTATGGCTAGAGGATGACATGAAATAATGACAAAAAGTACAATCTACTAACATTATTATAAACCTAATAAAATAAGAAGATATGGGGCCAGATGCAGCGGCTCACACCTGTAATCCCAGTACTTTGGGAGGCCAAGGTGGGCAGATCACGAGGTCAGGAGATCGAGATCATCCTAACACAGTGAAACCCCGTCTCTACTAAAAATACCAAAAGTTAGCTGGGTATGGTGGCAGGCGCCTGTAGTCCCAGCTACTCAGGAGGCTGAGGCAGGAGAATGGCATGAACCTGGGAGGCAGAGCTTGCAGTGAGCCGAGATCGTGCCACTGCACTCCAGCCTGAGCGACAGAGCCAGACTCCGTGTAAAAAAAAAAAAAAAAAAGAAGATATGATGATTATAAAACTAAAAAATAAGCTTATTAATAAAATAGGTTTAAAATATATAAATTATAAAAATTAAAATAACTCAGGGAGAAGTTGACAAATTTGCCGTCCTGGTAGGAGATGTCAACATACCTCTCTCCATTATTGTTAGATCAAAGAGACAAAAAATTAGAAAAGACAGAAAATTTGAACAATACAATTAATCAGCTTGATTTACTGGGCATACATAGAATTCTCTACCCAACAATTAGGGATGACACATTTGGAACATATATAAAAAATGACCAGGCCGGGCGCAGTGGTTCACGCCTTTAATCCCAGCACTTTGGGAGGCCGAGGCGGGCGGATCACGAGTTCAGGAGATCGAAACCATCCTGGCTAACGCAGTGAAACCCCATCTGTACTAAAAATACAAAAAAAAAATTAGCTGGACGTGGTGGCGGGAGCCTGTAGTCCTAACTACTCAGGAGGCTGAGGCAGGAGAATGACGTGAACCCGGGAGGTGGAGTTTGCAGTGAGCAGAGATTGCACCACTGGACTCCAGCCTGGGCAACAGAGCGAGACTCCATCTAAAACAAAAAAAAGAAAAGAAAAAAACTGACTAAGTACTAACCCACAAAGCAATTCTCAACAGATTTCAAAGAATCAGTATCAATGTGTTTCCCTGCATAATACATTTAATTAGAAGCAAATAACAAAATATAATTACGTTTTATTCCCATATGGCTAGAAACTTTTAAATACATTTCCAATTCATGGATCAAAGAAATCATCATGAAAAATGTAAAATTCAGTCTATTCTGCTATAATGCATATAAAATGCAGAATATTATCAGTTTAATGTGAAAGTCATATTGTTCATACACATAGGTGCAAGCTTTCTGATAACTGAAGAAGCCTTTAAATACATTTTTTTTTTTTTTGACAGAGTCTCGCTCTGCTGCCTAGGCTGGAGGGCAGTGGCGTGATCTCGGCTCACTGCAAGCTCCGCCTCCCGGGTTCACACCATTCTCCTGTCTCAGCCTCCCGAGTAGCTGGTACTACAGGCACCTGCCACCACACCCGGCTAATTTTTTGTATTTTTAGTAGAGATGGGGTTTTACCGTGTTAGCCAGGATGGTCTTGATCTCCTGACCTCATGATCAACCTGCCTCGGCCTCCCAAAGTGCTAGGATTACAGGCGTGAGCCACCACACCCAGCCTAAATACATTTTTAAAAGCCAAAAATCTTTCACAGTTGATCTTCTTTCATGCACATAATGGCTGGTGTAGGGTCTTGAGAACTGCTAGACTTCCTACCATGTGAAGGTATCTACAGAAGCTTCAAATATAGGTCAAGAAGCAATGAAGGTATTTCTCCTATTTTACCCTGATGTATTAAAAAATCAAGAAATCTGCCAGGCGCGGTGGCTCAAGCCTGTAATCCCAGCACTTTGGGAGGCCGAGATGGGCGGATCATAAGGTCAGGAGATCGAGACCATCCTGGCTAACACAGTGAAACCCCGTCTCTACTAAAAAATACAAAAAACTAGCTGGGCGAGGTGACGGGCGCCTGTAGTCCCAGCTACTCGGGAGGCTGAGACAGGAGAATGGTGTGAACCCGGGAGGCGGAGCTTGCAGTGAGCCGAGATCTGGCCACTGCACTCCAGCCTGGGTGACAGAGCGAGACTCTGTCTCAAAAAAAAAAATAAATAAATAAAATTAAATAAAATAAAATAAATCAAGAAATCTAGATACTAGATCATGCTTTTAGTTTTGTTTGTTCGTTTGTTTGTTTGTTTGAGACAGAGTCTCGCACCATGCCCCAGGCTGGAGTGCAATGGTGCAACCTCGGCTCACTGCAACCTCCACCTCCCAGGGTTCAAGCAATTCTCCTGCCTCAGCCTCCTGAGTAGCTGGGATTACAGGCACCCACCACCAGGTTCAGTCAATTTTTTTTTCTTTAATAAAGATGGGGTTTCACAATGTTAGCCAGGCTGGTCTCGAACTCCCGACCTCGTGATCCGCCCTCCTCAGCCTTCCAAAGTGCTGGGATTACAGGCGTGAGTCACCCCACCCTGCCTCTGTTTTTAGATTTAATGAAATTAATCACTATTAGAAACAAATGTCCTCAAAGACCTATTTCTCAAAGCTGGAATCATGAATCCCAGGACTCAAAACTACAAAGAATTGACTGATGATGGTGCTGATGAAGGGATACTGGTCAAAACTTAATCACATGGCCATATGTACCTATGAGGGAGGCTGGGAAATATAATCTTCAGTTTTGTATCCAGCTAAAAATTGGGGTGTTGTTTTTTTTTTATTTATTTATTTATTTTTTTTATTTTTTTTTTTTAGGTGGAGTCTCGCTCTGTCGCCCGGGCTGGAGTACTGTGGCCGGATCTCAGCTCACTGCAAGCTCCGCCTCCCGGGTTCACGCCATTCTCCTGCCGCAGCCTCCCAAGTAGCTGGGACTACAGGCGCCCGCCACCTTGCCCGGCTAGTTTCTTGTATTTTTTAGTAGAGACGGGGTTTCACTGTGTTAGCCAGGATGGTCTCGATCTCCTGACCTCGTGATCCGCCCGTCTCGGCCTCCCAAAGTGCTGGGATTACAGGCTTGAGCCACCGCGCCCGGCCTGGGGTGTTGTTGTTAACAGTTAGAAGGCCAGAATAACCATTAGAGAACCATCAATGGACTCTGCCACAAAGAAAAGTAGCTCTAATTCAGACGATGTATCCAATACAATTTTGACTCCGAAACCAGACATGAGCAGTATAAGAAAAAGAAAATCCCTGGCAAAACTTACTGAAGAACGTAGGTGCAAAACTCCTAAACAAAATACTAGCAAGTGAATCCAACCCTTTTATTAAAAAAGAGCGTGCGTTATGACCAAGTTTTATTTATTCCAGAAATTTAGGGTAGTTTTCACATTTAAAATTGTATCATTATCATATACTACATTCACAAATTAAGGGGTAAAAATATAGGCATCTCCATAGCTGCAGAAAAAGCATTTGCCAGATTTACTTATTCATCATAAAAACTTAGTAAACTAGGAATTAAAAAAATAATAATTTAACCTAAGTAACAAAACATGTGCGACTCATCATTCTAACAAGGAAATGTAAGAAACAGTTCCCTTAAAAATAAAAAACAAGAAAAAGATGCCGACTCTTGCCACTTCCATTCAAGCTACATTAGAAATTCTGGGCAATGAAACAAGAGAATAAAAATAAATGGAAATCATAAAGATCAGAACTAGAGCCAGGCACGGTGGCTCACGCCTGTAATCCCAACACTTTGGGAGGTCAAGGTGGGTGGATCATGAGGTCAGGAGATCGAGACCATCCTGGCTAACACGGTGAAACCCTTCCTCTACTAAAAATACAAAAAATATTAGCCAGCTTGGTGGCAGGCGACTGTAGTCCCAGCTACTCGGGAGGCTGAGGCAGGAGAATGCTGTGAACCCGGGAGGCAGAGCTTGCAGTGAGCCAAGATGGAGCCACTGCACTCCAGCCTGGGCGACAGAGGGAAACTCCATCTCAAAAAAAAAAAAAAAAAAAAAGATCAGAACTAAACAACTCTCATTAATGACATACAATATCATTGTCCCAAAAGAATCTACACATAAAATATTGGAAATCAATACACATTTTGGCAGCATCAGATATAGGATGAATATTTGAAAATCTACTATATTTGTATACGCCAGCAACAGAAATATAATTGTAAAAAATTGTAAAAACAACTCATGTAACATATCTCAAAACTATAAGTTACATAATAACAGATCTAAAAAAAATGCTCAGGATACATAAGAAAAAATATATTTATTAGAAGGCATTAATTAAAACCTAAATAATTTGAGAGTTATATCATGGAAATTTAGACTCAATATCACAACGTCAGTACTGCCCAAATTGAGATATAGACTCAATACAATGCCAATCAAAATTACAACAAGTTGATTCTAATATATGCGACAGGCCAAAATGCAATGGGCCAGAAATAGTCAATTTACTCTTCAAGGAAAACAATGAGATGGCAGGACTTACCTAACTACATCAGGACTTCTTAGAAATCCATAGCATTTTAGACTGAATATTAGTACAAGTATAGACAACTTGATCAATGAATTAGGTTAAAAGCCAAAAAGCAGACCCACAGATATATAGAAATTTTTTAGATAACAGTGACACTGTAGATCAATTGGGAAAAGTTGGGCTATTCAATAAACGATGCTGGAAAAATCAGTTATGCATTGTGGAGGAACTCTTACATATACTGCTGGTGGGATTGGAAATGGGTAAAACAATCTGTGAACTTGAGCATTTACATGCCCTAGAACTCACCGACTGCACTTCTCTAGAAGAAACGCTGGTGCGTGGGAACTCTTGCATACAGAGATTTATGCAAGAATACTCACAGCGTTACCGTTTATCACAACCAAAAAAAAAACTATATGCAATATGACACCATTTTTACAAAGCTCAAAAACAAGCAAAAGTAAACAAGTAAAGTTTGTAGATATAAACATACGTGATGAAGATTTTTTTTTTTTTTTTTTTGAGACAGAGTTTCACTCTTGTCACCCAGGCTAGAGTACAATGGCGTGATCTCAGCTCACTGCAACCTCTGCCTCCCGGATTCAGGCGATTCAGGGTCTCAGCCTCTTAAGTAACTGGGATTACAGGCACGCGCCACCACACCCAGCTAATTTTGTATTTTTAGTAGAGATGGGGTTTCACCATGTTGGTCAGGCTGGTCTCGAACTCCTGACCTCGGGCGATCCACCCGCCTCGACCTCCCAAAGTGCTGGGATCACGCCCAGCCGATGAAGCTACTTTTTTAAAGCAAGGAAATAACAAACACAAAAACTCAGGATAACAGCTATCTCTTCAGGGGAGACAGGCATACAGAACAGGAAAGAACGGATAGGCACCTACAACCCTGTTGATAATGTTCTAATTCTTAGATGGGATAGTGTGTTCACAACTGTTCATTTTGTTAGCATGTCTCATAATATATACTTTGCATTTGTTATTTTATATGTAAAATTGTTAAAGAAGAAAAAAACTCCCTCAGAGAAAACAGCTCCCACTTAGCAACAGTTAAGAACAGTAAGTCCTCAGTTATAGAGGGTGAAAGACAAGCTCCTTCAGCAGCCAATTTCCAGCTGAATTTGACTTGAGCTGCTAGGTTCGGCCAGAAGCCTGGGTGGGCAAGATGTGAAGGAGAATCAAGCCAAAGGTGGAATCTCACTCTGTACCCTGGGAAGTAGAGAAGGGCGGAGGCTTGCCCAGTGCTACACAGCTCACTGCTGGAGAGTCAGGGTTCGCGGACTGACCAGCGACGTGCAAGGAGCCAGAAGGGAAGACGTGAGGGGTGGCGGGTAGCACCGAGGCCGGCCAGGCCAGGCGCAGAACTGCAGCGGCCTCTGGCATGCGGCCCAATGCTGATCACAATCAGATTTCCACCAGAGCGGAAGCACAGGGACCCGCCAGCACCTCCCAGATCCAGACCCGGGCTCAGACAGGAACCAAGCAGAACTGCTATCATCTTTGGGGATCAGGGTTCCTGGAGATAAAGGAACCAGAGGTTAGGACTGGAGGAAAAAAGGGTGGGGGCCGGGTGCGGTGGCTCACGCCTGTAATTCCAACATTTCGGGAGGCCGAGGTGGCTGGATCATGAGGTCAGGAGATCGAGACCATCCTGGCTAACCTGGTGAAACCCCATATCTACTAAAAATACAAAAGTTAGCTGGGCGTGGTGGGCGCGCGCCTGTAATCCCAGCTACTCAGGAGGCTGAGGTAGGAGAATCGCTTGAACCCCGGAGGCTAGGTTGCAGTGAACCTAGATTGCACCACTGCCCTGCACCCTGGGGACAGAGTGAGACTCCATTTCAAAAAAAAAAAAAAAGAAAGAAAAAGGGTGGGAGAAAACTCCCTTTATGGTGGTTGTGAAGAAAAGGGTACCCGCTTCACCCTGTAGAAATATTGCCTGGTCCTTGGGGCTTTCTTTTTATCCTATCCTACCTCCACCAGCCCTTAGCCTAAGGCTGCCTGTTGCGGTTTGAGGACAGGACAGACGCCTCCCCACTTATCCATCAATGTCTCTAATGTCACCGGTAGCACCCAGTATCTTAGTTAAGGTTTTTCTCCCCTCCCTTCTCTGATGTTCTCATGGCACTAAAGCTGCTGGTAACAGTTCTGTATCTATATGTCCTGCCTCATTTTATGATTATTACATTCCCTTTGGAGGGCTGTCAGCATATGAAAGTGAGGCCCACGTCTAACTTCTTGTTTTTTTTTTTTTTTTCAAGATGGAGTTTCACTCTTGTCGCCCAACTGGAGTGCAGTGGCTCAATCTCTGCTCACTGCAACCTCTGCCTCCCAGGTTCAAGCGATTCTCCTGCCTCAGCATCCCGAGTAGCTGGGATTACAGGCGCCCACCACCACACCTGGCTAATTTTTTGTATTTTTAGTAGAGACTGGGGTTTTGCCATGTTGGCCAGGCTGGTCTTGAACTCCTGACCTCAGGTGATCCACTTGCCTCAGCCTCCCAAAGTGCTGGGATTACAAGCCTGAGCCATGATGCCCGGCCTAACTTCTTTATATTCCCTAGCAGCTTATTCAGAACATAATGCATAAAATATCTCAATAAATATTGATAAAATATAAACTGTTTAAATCTGGGGAAAAAGGAAAACTCTGTAAAACTATTACTGCCAGCCACTAACCCATTGGTATAAATTAGCTTTCAGAAGTTTTTTTAGGTATATTTTGTTAAGGAAATTGAAAGAAAGTTGAAGGAAACTTTCTTTTTAAGTATAAAGTTTCTTGAAGCAAAAGGGGAAAACAATATGTGTTCATTCAGAGAGGGTTTTTTGAGGGGGGAGGGGACAGGGTCTCACTCTGTCACCCAGGCTGGAGTGCAGTGGCAGTATCACGGCTCACAGCAGCCTAGACCTCCTCAGACTCAAGCGATCCTCCCACCTGTGCCTCCCAAGCAGCTGAGACTACAGAACGAGCCACCACACCCGGCTATTTTTTGGTATTTTTTGTAGAGATGGGGTTTTGGTATGTCACGCAGGCTGGTCTAGAACTCCTTGCCTCCAGTGATCTGCCCACCTCAACCTCCCAAAATGCTGGATTACAAGCATGAGCCACTGCGCCCAGCAAGAGATGATGTTTTTTAATCATGATTTACTCATGTCCTAAAATACTACAGAGACATTACAAATAATGAGATCTGTATAGACTGACATGGAAGGATATCAGACATGTTACTAAGTTAAAAACCAAAGAAAACCTTGCAAAACATTTACAGCGGGACCTTATTTTTGTTAAAAACAAAATGTTTTAAAATACACACATCCTTGTTGTGGAAAAGGTCTAAAAAAGATATCAATGAAATAAAAAACAGTTATTACCCCTAGGGCATGCTTTTTTTTTTTGAGATGGAGTCTCGCACTCTCGCCCAGGCTGGAGTGCAGTGGCGCGATCTCGGCTCACTGCAAGCTCCGCCTCCTGGGTTCACGCCATTCTCCCGCCTCAGAGTAGCTGAGACTACAGGTGCCTGCCACCACGCCCGGCTGATTTTTTGTATTTTTAGTAGAGAAGGGATTTCACCATGTTAGCCAGGATTGTCTCAATCTTCTGACCTCATGATCCACCCGCCTCGGCCTCCCAAAGTGCTGGGATTACAGGCGTGAGCCACCGCACCCGGCCTAGGGCATGCTTTTTAAATGTATAATGTATATGGATTACCTGAGGGTATTGTTAAAAAATGTTAAAATTCAGATTCTGATTCAGTAGAGCTGGTGGGGCCTAGGAATCTGCATTTCCAACAAGCTCACAGGCAGTGACGTGCTAGAGCCATCTCATCCTGGCTTGCAGAGCTAATTTTTACATTTTCAGGAATTTTGTGGGTCTGTTGTTAAATGCATTCATTATTAAATACTAAAGTATATATAATCACAATAAAATAAGTTACATTTAAGACAGAGATAATGACTCAAAACTTATACTTCCTATTTTACATTTTACTAGTATCTATACCCTTGAGGTTATACATTCCCATGTCTGTATCAGTGTGATAGAAATGACACACAATGCTGCGTTACTGTGAAGTCTTCCCAGTTTTCCGTTGAGTAACATCACCTGGGTAGTGTGAAATCTGACATTCTGGAAGTAGTTACACCATGGAAACTGGCAAACACTACAGATCATGACTTTTCTTCCAAAGAGCCGCTTGTGAAACATTTATCAGCACATCATGCTCCCAGGCACGCAGCACCAGCCTAGGACACAAAACTGATGTGGGGAAAGGTATTTGGTGTTTTTTCCCTTTTATTGTTTGTGGACAATAATTGTTCATTTTTACAGGATTCAAAGTGATATTTTGATACATGCATATGATGTATAATGATCAAATCAGGGTAATTAGCATATCTAACATCTTGAACACCCATCACTCCTTTGTGCTGGAAACACTTAAAATCCTATCTCGCAGCTTTTTGAAAATATACTTGAAATTATTGTTAACTACTTTCACCCTGTAGAGGCACAGGACACTAAAGCTTATTCCACTCAGCTTATCTAGCTGTAACTTTGTATCTATTAACCAGCCTCTCCCCAATGTGGGGAAAGCTTCTCTGAGTGAGAGGAAGAATGGGTGCAGACCGGAGAGGCTATGAACATTAAAGGTGAATTTTTCTTTTTCTTTTTTTTTTTTGAGACGGAGTCTCACTCTGTCGCCCAGGCTGGAGTGCAGTGGCCGGATCTCAGCTCACTGCAAGCTCCGCCTCCCGGGTTCCCGCCATTCTCCTGCCTCAGCCTCCCGAGTAGCTGGGACTACAGGCACCAGCCACCTCGCCCAGCTAGCTTTTTTTGTATTTTTTAGTAGAGACGGGGTTTCACCGTGTTAGCCAGGATGGTCTCGAACTCCTGACCTCATGATCCACCCGTCTCGGCCTCCCAAAGTGCTGGGATTACAGGCTTGAGCCACCGCGCCTGGCCTAAAGGTGAATTTTTCTACACCAAGGTTGTCCGTATCCTTAGCTCGTCGGTGGCATGGAGTACTTAACAAGTATTTGCCAGTGAAGAGAATGAATGAATGCTGGCTGTGAAGAGAACCAAGTAAAGTTTCCGCTGGAACGCACAGGAAGCCCAGTTCACTCCCACAGGAGCTGGAGATGAGAAAGAGTGGGGGTGGGTATCTGTTCCTAGGGGCCCCTGGCAGGGGAAGCCGAGGACTGGCCCTCTTGCTGACTGGCACCTCAACATTTCCTGTACGCTTTTAGTTCCTGCACCTGAGAGCCAGTATGTACTTAACTCCTCCTCTGGAGGTCAGCAAGAGAAGCCCATGGCTGCCCAAACTGCTGGCCAAATAAACAGCCAGGCCAGGAAGCAGACAGCGGGGCCCCAGTAGACTCTGGGACTGCAGCAGCAGCCACAAAGACTGGAAAAGGCTGAGCCAGAACCCATACCCCCATCCCATTCCTCACCCCCAGCCCCTCCCCTGCCACCAGAACCTCCTGTCTCATGCTATCTCTCTCTCTAACCCCTGCCTTACTCCTCTGACCCCTCTGGGCAAAGTTCCATGATTAATGCAACCATCCATTCCTCAGCTCCTGCCCGTTCCCTTGCCACCAATCCGAACTCTCCAAAACTGAGGTCAGAGCAACGGCCTGATTGGCCCGGTGGCCATCTGAGCAGACCCAGGCCAAGCACTCCCATCCAGTCACCCTCCGAGTATCAGGTCCAGCCATCCCTCCTCTGAACACCAGGCAGGGGCATCTCGGCTTCTGGGCTCTGCACAACAGCACATCCAGCACACACCACTCAGCATCCTGCAAGCGTCTACTGAGCCCCGGCTGCATGCTTGCCGGCATTGCTGTCCAAAATGAAGGTACAGATTGCCAGACGAGACACACAAAGAGCTTACACTCAGTGGAGGGAGAAAGCCAAAAAACAAGAAAGCAAATATAAATCAGATGGTGATAAGGGCTAGGAAGAGAATAAAGTAATGTAAGGGGGACAGCAAGTGACAAGAGTGGGTGGTATTTATGCAGAGTAGCCCCGGAGGGCCTCTGCAACAGGTGCCACTTGAGAAGAGACCTGATACGATGGACAAGCCATGGAGAATCAAGGCAAAGAGGGCTGCACGCCAGTGCCCTGAGGCAGGAGCATGCCTGCTGTGCTCTAGGCACACCCAAGTGAAATGGGGAGGAGCAAGGTGGGAGCATCAGCTAGGGTCGTGGGGGCCATGAAAGGAATTTGGAGTGTCTTCTGAGAGTCGCGCTGGAAAGTCGCGCAGAGAAGTGACACGGTCTGATTTACGTTTTAAGGAAATCATTCTGGGTGCTCTGTTGAGAACAGACTGCGTTGGCGGGGTGGGGATGAGGGTGGAAGCATGGAGAGCCATAAGGGGGCTAAAGAAAAGTTCAGGCAGGAGATGATGGGGGCTTAGAGCAGGAGACGAGGGGTGGAAAGGGGTGATCCGGTCATATTTTGAAATAGCTCTGGCAGGATGTGCTGACGAAGTCTTCCTGGGGTGGGAGAGAGAGAGAAGGGGGTAGGATGGCCCCAGGTTTGGGACCTGAGAGGCCTGAGTCTGTATCATAACCGGCCTGCAAGGCAAAAATGGGTCTCGTTCTTCCTCACCATATTCTCAAGGATGTGGAGTGTGTGCTGAGCCGGGACGATGATCGGGGAGAGACGAGGGGAGCAAGGACAAAAAAGAGACGTGGGGGAACCAGTAGGGGAAGAAGGAATATCTACACCGTGAACATCCCTAAAGTCCTGCCTCCCCCACGAAGTCTGTGGGACTAATCCAACGGGTGATGCCTTCCTGGCGCTTCTCAAGGGTATTCTTGCACCCACCTCCCCTCCACACTTCCCAGCTTCAACTCCCATCCTTGAACAAAAGCAGCACATTAGTAACTCGCTGGTTGAGAAGTAGCATAGGTCACAGTGGGGTTCACTATCACATGGTCAGGCTATAAACTTGACTGCCGCAACAGGCCCCAAACACCCAGGAGGACATGAGCTAGGACGCATTTCTCCCTCATGGAATTCTCTGAAATAAGGAGTCCAGGGCTGCTCAGCAGCTCCACAAGGCAGAGAGCCGGCCCCAGCTGTTCCATTCCACCCTGGGAGGCTGGCCGCATCTCATGGGCTCAGACAGCCCATCACCACATCTGCCCTCTGGATGGCCAGAAGGAGGAAGGTAGAGCGGGAAGGTGCAGGGACAGAGCTGCGGTCGGGGGAATGGAGGAGGAAGGCCCCTGCTCTTTAAGGACATGCCCAGAAGTTGTCCCCACCCGTTCTGCTCGCATCCTATTGACCAGAACTTGTCCCTGTGGCCACCCTGGGTGTAAAGCAGCCTGGGAAATAGAGATTTTATTCTGGGGAGTCATGTCTTCAACTAAATCAATGACTAGGGTAGAAGGAAAGGTGAATCTGGGGCCAGGCATGGTGGCTCACACCTGTAATCCCAGCACTTTGGGAAGCTAAGGTGAGAGGATCACTGGAGCCCAGGATCTCAAAACCAGCCTGGGCAACATGGTAAAACCCTGTCACTACAAAAAACAAAAAAGGAAATAGCTGGGTGTGGTAGCATGTGCCCATAGTCCCAGCTACTAGAGAGGCTGAGGTGAGAGGATCACTTGGAGCCTGGAAGGTCGAGGCTGCAGTGAGCTGAGATCACACCAGGGCCCTAGCTGATGTTCCCGCCTTGCCCCTCCCCATTTCATCCAGCCTGAATGACACAGTGAGAACCTGTCTGGAAAAAAAAAAGGAGAATCGGGGAGACCACTAGCTGCTCTGGCACAGGGATGCCCAATGCAGTTCCATCTGCCCTTAGTGTTAGGTTCCTACTCCCTGTGTGAGCCTCTCAGGACACAGCCCAGCTTAATTTTATGCCTAGTGTTCCATTATTGGAACGCTAAGCATGTGGGAGTTATTTATATCCCACTGCTCAAGGTCATCACCAAGGTCTGATTTTTCATGTCTGCAATTCAAAAAAATTGCAACCTCCGGCATAAATGGGTTAATCCCCTTCATTTTACACACAGACTTTTTCAGCACATAAAGCTTGGTCACCCACATAATTGTACCTGGTCTTCACAGTATTCCCTGAGGTAGGTAGTTTAATCCAATGTTACCCATAAGAAAAGCAGGGTTTAGCGGGGTGAGACGATTAGCACAGGGCCACAGGCTGATGAATGCTGGGATTTGAACTCAGACCGTCTCTCCAGAGTATTTGCTCTCACCCCTCACTAGCAGGGAGAATGGGGTTATTGTGATGTGAGGGGAAGTGGACCCCTACCACTGATACCACCGCCACCAGAAGCTTTCGGGAAAGACAGCAGTTAAAGATGGGTGTGGTGTGATAGAGCACAATCCCATCACTCTCATAGACACAGAAAAATCTGCTCCAGCCCTGCAAATCAGCGTGATATGGAGGAAAAGGGACAGGGCAGAGCAGCCAGGACGAGGCTTGGGACCAGGCCTGACGCAGCCAACATCCCCCCCGGTGGAGACAGCCTCCATGTCCAAAACTGCATCTGTGGTGATCAGCTTGTGTCTGTGCCACACCACTGTTTAATTTTTTGTTTGTTTGTTTGAGACGGAGTCTCGCTCCGTCGCCTGGGCTGGAGTGCAGTGGCCGGATCTCAGCTCACTGCAAGCTCCGCCTCCCGGGTTCACTCCATTCTCCTGCCTCAGCCTCCGGAGTAGCTGGGACTACAGGTGCCCACCACCATGCCTGGCTACTTTTTTGTATTTTTAGTAGAGACGGGGTTTCACTGTGTTAGCCAGGATGGTCTTGATCTCCTGACCTCGTGATCCTCCCGCCTCAGCCTCCCAAAGTGCTGGGATTACAGGTGTGAGCCACCGTACCCAGCCTGTTTAATATTTTTAATATCATCCCTGGTGAATCTGTTCCTGGTCGGTCCCACTGTGTCCTGTTGTGTTGAGAAAGCTCCCTGAGCTTCAGTTCCACATGTACAAAAAAGAAGAAGCCATCCTTCCCCTTCCAGCTACCCCCAGCTCGAAGCACGCCAGCACAACCAAGAGAGGTGACATCCAAGGTCCTCCTGAGCCCTCGGCATCATCCACCCCAACAGCCTCCCTGCCATACTCACAGTTCCTCCATCCCAATTTCCAGGCCTGTAGCTGCAGCTCCCCGCTGCAGGCCTGCAGACACAGTCCACTCCTACATGCAGAGCAGCTTGGGAGTGTGGGCAGAAATTGCAGGGCCTTAGAATATCCAAGTGGAAGGGACTTCAGAAAGTGTCTAATCCCACGGCCATGGGTCCCCCGAGTGGCAGAGCCTTGATGAATGTGCATGACACAGAGGGGGCTGCCCTAAGGCTTTCTGCATGTTGCCCTATCTAATTCAGGAGTAGCTAGGGGACCCTTGAGGCCCCATGGCCTGGCGTTGATCCCAGCTCTGCCATCCATATGGCCTCAGACAAATTAGGCAGCTTCTCTGTGCCTCGGTGCCTCAGTAAAACCTAGACAATAGTGACAGCAGAACACCCACCCAGTATGGTTGTTGTGGTGAATAGATGAGCTAGTACGGCCAGGTATGGTGGCTCATGCCTGTAATCCAGCACTTTGGTAGGCCGAGATGGGAGGATTGCTTGAGCCCAGTTCGAGATCAGTCTGGCAACATATCAAGACCCTGTTTCCACCCAAAATAAATAATTAATTAAAAATAAAATAAAATTTTCTTTGGGAGGCTGAGGCAGGCGGATCACGAGGTCAGGAGATCAAGACCATCCTGGCTAACACAGTGAAACCCTGTCTCTACTAAAATACAAAAAATTAGCTAGGCATAGTGGTGTGCTCCTGTAGTCCCAGCTACTCTGGCGGAGGTTGCAGAGAGCTGAGATCATGCCACTGCACTCAAGCCTGGGCGACATAGTGAGACTCTGTCTCAAAATAAATAAATAAATAAATTGGCCGGGCACGGTGGCTCATTCCTGTAATCCCAGCACTTTGGGAGGCTGAGGCAGGTGGATCATGCGGTCTGGAGTTCAAGACCATCCTGGTCAACATGCTGAAACCCCGTCTCTACTAAAAATACAAAAAATGAGCCGGGCCTGGTGGCCGGCGCCTGTAGTCCCAGCTACTTGGGAGGCTGAGGCAGGAGAATCGCTTGAACCCAGGAGGCAGAGGTTGCAGGTCCAGACCACACCACTGCACTGCGGCCTAGCGACAGAGTGAGACTCTGTCTCAAAACAATAAATAATAAGAATCAATCAATCAATCAATAAAATTTTCAAAAGATGAGTTAATACAGTACATTTTTTTTTCTTTTCTTCTTTTTCTTGGGATAGAGACGGAGTTTCACTCTTGTTGCCCAGGCTGGAGGGCAGTGGTGTGATCTCAGCTCACTGCGACCTCCCAAGTAGCTGGGATTACAGGCACCCACCACCACACCCAGCTAATTTTTTGTATTTTTAGTAGAGACAGGGTTTCACCATGTTGGCAGGTTGGTCTCAAAACTCCTGACCTCAGGTGATCCGCTTACCTTGGCCTCCCAAAGTGCTGGGACTACAGGTGTGAATTACTGCACCTGGCCAATACAGTCAATTCTCATTATTCATAGTGGCTATGTTTTATGCAGTCACTGCAAACACTGAATTAGTGAATGCCAACCAATGCTCCTAGGAGAGATACAAGGTGAGGTTCCTGTGAGCCTGTGGTCACCTTTTCATCAATGAATCAATGCATAACTTTTTCTTCTCTGTGTTTCTGTTTAACGACACCTTATTTAATATATATTGCTGAATAATTCACATTGACTCATGGCCAACAGCACTATAGCTCATGCCTGCACAAAGCTTAACTACTAGACGTATTTTCTCCATATGGCACATCACAGCTTTCTCTCACTTAGGAACTCTGGACAGCACTTCAGCATGATGCTGGGGCCTTTTTAAACAGCAAAATCACCAACGTGCAGCAGAAAAATGCAAAACACATGGTACCACATAGACCTTGAAAAGGACACTTGCTTGCTGTATGAGCTGACACAAGAAGGCAGACTGTCACCCTACTCATCCTCTGCTGGGAATGTGCACATCCTGCCACTCAAATTGTTCTCTGCTCTGTGTTCACGGATGGCCATGCAAGCACGGTGAGTATTGATTTTTGGCAATACAAGTAAATTATATGGAGTAGACAAATTTTTATTTTTATTATTATTATTTTTTGAGATGGAGTCTTGCTCAGTTGACCAGGCTGGAGTGCAGTGGTGCAATCTAGGCTCACTGCAAGCTCCACCTCCCAGGTTCATGCCATTCTCCTGCCTCAGCCTCCCGGGTAGCTGGGACTACAGGTGCCCGCCACAATGCGCGGCTGATTTTTTTGGTATTTTTAGTAGAGACGGGGTTTCACCATGTTAGCCGGGATGGTCTCGATCTCCTGATCTCATGATCCACCTGCCTCAGCCTCCCAAAGTGCTGGGATTACAGGCGTGAGCCATCGCACCCAGCCAGAGTAGACAAATTTTTAAGTACAGAATGTATGAGTGATGAGAATCAACTGAATATAGAAAGCCCCTAGAAGAGTATCTGCCCTGCATTTGATACATAGTGTTACTTTGTAAGCTTTACAACAATCTGCTGAGATATTGCTGTTTCCATTTTACAGATGAAGAAAGTGAGTGTCCGAGAGGTTAAAGACCTGGACCTGGTTCCCATGGTTGGTCAGTGGTGGTGTTGGGACTTGATCCCAGTTTCAGACCTGGTTTAACTATTTTGTGCATTGCCTAGAACCCGGGCCCCTGTGCCTTCCATGCTCCCTCTCCATAGGATCACAGGTATGGGTTGTATGTGACACACACATGCACAGGCAGGCCCCACGCACGAGCAGAATCCCTGTGTTTACTCCTTTCCCAAACCTCCTTAAGTCTGGGGAGACTTAGAAACAAAGAGGTGTCCCAGCTTCCTGCCCAGACCACGGAACTCCTCCCTCTGGCTGCACAGCTCCCACCTCTTCTCCTCCATTTCTGCCTCAGCATCTCCCACCCCACGCTGGCCGCTGAGGCAGCCTGCCCAAAAGGAGCTGATAGCGGGTCCTCTCAGCTTCCTCTCCAGCTCAGCCAGGGGCCACAGCTGGGCCTGCCCAGCCTGACTTGACCAAGAACCGAAGTCCCAGGAGAAAGGAAAGCGAGGCCAGGATGGTGACAGGGTGGAGAAGCTGGGCCCCCAGTGAGCCCCCACAGAGGGCAGGACACAGAGGGACAAGTGTGAGGGGCAGTAACTGCCCATAGGAACAGTGGCCATGGGAGAGACACCGTGGTGCCCACACCCTAGTAGGTCTTCAGTAAAACTAACATCCACCTGGGCCGCAGGGGTAGCCCTGCCACCCTCCAGGGCCCAAGATTCTTTGAGTGAGTCTTAGAGGGCCTCTGAAATCTGGGGAGAAACGCCAGCCCACAGCAATTTGCATTGTTTTGCTTTCCTGTTATCAAGGGTGACTAAACTCTGGCCTTCAGGCCAAATCCAGCCAGCAGTCTCCTATGTACAGCTCACTAGCTAAGAATGGGTTTTACATTTTTAAAGTGTTGAATAACAAGAGAAAGTCTGGGGTGAGAGGAGGAGAGATCATATGCCCCACAAAGCCTAAAATATTTACCTGTTGCAGAAAATGATGCCAGCCCCTGACCCAGATGGATTTAGCAGTGGAAGCCCTGGCCAACCAAGTGTGAGATAGAGTGGCCAGAACACCGGCCCACATCCATCCATCCCCCGTGTATGACATCAGGCACCTTATTCAACCTCTATAAGGCTCACTTTTCCCTTCTGCAAAGTGGAGGCAATAACAACAGCTGTGTCCCAGGGCTGTGAGATTACATTAGGTGTCTATGTAATCGTCTATGTCAAGCCTTTAGCCCTGGGCATCCTGGGCTACTGTGTGGGCAGAGGGTGGGGGCCGGTGGCGGCAGTGGCGGCGGTGGAGAGGTGGAGAGGAGGCAATGGGTCCTTTCCTGACCAACTGCTGTCTGCATATCTCAGAGAAATGGGGAAACTGAATCATGGAGGTGACTCATCTGAGGTTACCAGCTATAAATAGTCCAAAGACTCATGACAGCCCGCAAGCAGGTCCTGGAGCCCTCCGTCCATAGCCCCTATCTGTGTCTACCTCACCCACACCCACACACACCCTTCCCTAGACTTCTGTCGTGGGTCCCATTCTCACGGGACTTTGCTCACAGCAGCCAATTGATCGAACGCCTCTGTTGTCTTTTTTTTGCGGGGGGCGGAGGGGGATGGAGTTTTGCTCTTGTTGCCCAGGCTGTAGTGCAATGGTGCAATCTTGGCTTACTGCAACCTCCACCTCCCGGGTTCGAGCAATTCTCCTGCCTCAGCCTCCCAAGTAGCTGGAATTACAGACATGCGCCACTAGGCCTGGCTAATTTTTTGTATTTAGTAGAGATGGGGTTTCACCATGCTGGTCAGGCTGGTCTCAAACTCCTCATCTCAGGTGATCCACCCACCTCGGCCTCCCAAAGTGCTGGGATTACAGGCATGAGTCACCGCATCCAGCTGCCTCTGTTGTCTTAGAAGCCAAGAGCTAAAGTTATTTCATATCCCAGGGGCATTTCATTTAAACAGGTACATTCTAAACCCCCAAATATTCACAGATATTCACCTCTAATTGCTTTTCAGGCACAGTAACAGGACCAAAGCATCCCTTGATTTTCCCAGGTTCCTCCCAACATTGGAACCAACGTCTGGGGTCAGCTCTCTGAATTCTCAGTCTCAGATATTTGGCTCACACTCTGGAGCAGGCGGACAGACGCCAGCACATGGCTTAGCTGGGGAGTTCAGTTTAGCTGTGTTGCAGCTTCTCAGGCCTCCAGTCTCCCCCTTGCCAGCCTGCTTGATAGGAGTAGGATCCCTCAGAGGGGACATGAGGCCCCTTCAATCCCAGAATAACAGGAGAAAGTCTGGGGGGAGAGGAGGAGTTACTGCGATTCTTGGTACCTATACTTTGTGAAACGAAGAAACATCTAAACAGGTTTGCAGAACTTGTGGTCTATTTGATCCTCGTTAGTATAGTGGTGAGCATCAAAAAAAAAAAGGGGGGGGGCTGTGGTCTATTTGAAATAGCTACATGGCAAAGTTAACCCTTTTAACCCCAAAGCATAATGCAATCTAATGATGCTAACCCACAAAAATCATTTCAGGATGTATCACAAACATTACTTTATCCTGAACTCTTGCAGCCATGAGATGGATGGGAGTTTCATGTTGAACAGTGCATATTGTTTTCCGTTCTGGTGGGGCGTCTCTGTGTCTGATGCAGCATTGCTTTTCAGGGAGATGAAGTCCCTTAAAATGAGACCCAGGTCTCATTTTCTCTGCGGTGCTCCGCAGGGATTCCTAAATGGCTGTCCCCTCCCTGCTGAGCCACACTGAGCTGGCTGCTCTCACCAGAATCCTAGAACTGGCTCTTTTCTCACATGGGCACTTCAAAGGCCACCAGCTTCTTCTCCTACTCAGGTGCAATTTTTTTTTCCTGTTCCAGGACACTTGTTAGCACCCTGCCCTGTCCTTTCTCCCCTCTTCCTCCCTCTTAGGAGAGTTGCCAGTTTCCTCTTTTTTTTTTTTCTTTTTTTTTCTTTTTGAGATGGAGTCTCACTGTCACCCAGGCTTGAGTGCAGTGGTGCAATCTCGGCTCACTGCAACCTTCGCCCCCTGGGTTCAAGTGATTCTCCCTCCTCAACCTCCCGAGTAGCTGGGATTTCAGGCATGCGCCACCATGCCCAGCTAATGTTTGCATTTTTAGTAGAGATGGGGTTTCACCATGTTGGCCAGGCTGGTCTCGAATGCCTGATCTCAGGTGATCCGCCCACCTCGGCCTCCCAAAGTGCTGGAATTACAGGCGTGAGCCACTGCGCCCAGCCACCAGTTTCTTCTTTTGGTGCTCAAAAAATGATTCTTGAGAACATCATGGAAAGGGAGCAAAGAAAAGAGTAACTTTACACTAAAGAAGTGGGTGACCAAGGTGAACACCAACAGTCATAAGTCATGTTGATAGTGCCCTTGATATCATGTGATGAGAATGGCACTTCCCTCTGTGGTCTCCCTCCCCAAAACCCATAACCCCAATCTACTCAAGAGGAAAACATGAGATACATCCCGATTAAAGGACATTCTGCAAAATCCTGACCAGCACCCCTCAAAATAGTCCAGATCACCAAAAACAAGGGAAGTCTGCGAAACTGTCACAGCCAAGTGGAGCCTATGGAGACATGATGGCTAAATGTAATAGAGAATCCTGATGGGATCCTGGGACAGAATGGGACAATAGGTAATAATAATAAAAAAAAAAGCTGAATAAATGAATAAAGTGTACACTTTAGTTAATAATAGTTCATTAACAGTGACATATGTACCACACTAATGTAAGATGTTAATAACAGGGGACATTAGGAATGGTGAGAAGAGATGAAAAAGAAATAGAAAAACAGAGCTGGGCGCAGTGGCTCACACCTGTAATCCCAGCACTTGTGGAGGCTGAGGTGGGTGGATCACCTGAAGTCAGGAGTTCAAGACCAGCCTGGGCCAACATGGTGAAATCCCATCTCTACTAAAAATACGAAAATTAGCTGGGCATGATGGCAGGTGCCTATAATCCCAGCTACTTGGGAGGTTGAGGTGAGAGAATCACTTGAACCTAAGAGGCGGAGGTTGCAGTGAGCGGAGATCGAGCCATTGCACTCCAGCCTGGGTGACAGAGTGAGACTCCATCTCAAAAAAAAAAAAAAAAAAAAGGGAAAACATTAAAAAAAAATAAAAATTAATAGGGGACACTGGGCACGGAGTATACAGGAATTCTCTGCACTATAATTCTATAAATCTAAAATTGTTATGAAATAAGAAAGTTATTATTTTAGAAAAGACTCTTGAATGAATGGCTGTGTTCCATCCCTACCCGTCTCCAAAGCACAACGCACTAGGTTTACATAAGAAGGCAGCACAGTAGCGCAGTGAAGAGCACAGACGCCAGCCTCTGGCCCATGAGGTTTGAGTCCTGGTTCTGCCACTTAATGCTGATATAGACCCCTCTAAGCGTCTGTCTCCTTTATATTAATGTGGAGGGGGGTGATAATAATAGCATTTATGTCACAGAACTATCAAGAACATAATTAAAGCTCCTAGTACAGTGTCCAAATCAGAAAATAGGGGTTAAGAACACATGTCCCAGAGATAAGAACCTGTGGAAGGAGGACTGGGAGAGCTCTGTTGGCCGGACGCCCTCTGGGTCCCACACATCACACCATGAAGATGGCCGCCTCCTCCTGGGGACGATGGAGCTGAGGAGGAGGAGGAGGAGAAGGAAGGCGGCGTCTGGGAGACCTCCTGTAAATGCCATGCCTGGGGCCTCCTTGGAATGCTGAGGAAGTACAGGGTGTTGCTGTGATTGCTACAAAGACATCCTGGTCTCTGTGTTCATGACCGGGGCACACTGGTGAGCACAATGCCCGGAAGAGTCACTCACGGCCCAGCAAAACAGACGGCGTGCCTGTCTGCCTCCCCTCGCCGCCCCAGGGAGCTGCTCACCCAACCCTGCTGAAGCATCGCGACCTTCGCCAGGAATGCTGGACACACCGCCCCACAAACAGAGTGCAGGGTAACATGGGTCTCCAGTGCCCCCGCCCGCTGGGCCACAGCACAGCCATCCAGAGTGGCCAGGCCAGCGCTGCCCTGGGACAATCTGGCTTCCTCGGAGCCCATCCCCTTGGCATGTATGGAGCATTCTCCATGAGCAAGTCCCTGAGGGCCGCCTGCTTTCCTGCAGGTGGATGGAGGTCTGTGATGGGCCCGAACTGGAAGTCATAAAACATGGGTGTGAGTTCTGTCTCATTCCAGCCCATGCTCCGAATAATAAATATAAAGTTCCAATGTCTTTATGATTTGTAGAGAATTAGCCGGATGGCCTTAAGCAAGTCACTCACCTCAAGGCCTTGGCTTCCTCCCCTGTCACCGGGAGAAACTGTGTCTGTGTGAAGTATCTCACGGCCTGGGAAAATCAAAGCGAATCATGTGGATGCAGGTACTTGGTACGCCCTGAAACACCGCCCCTGGTTACCCAGAGGAGTTTCTAAGCAGGCCTGCAAGGCAGCCTGCAGCTTGGCCTCTACTCGTGTGATGCAGCAAACACACTTGCAAGGCATTTTGTGCTCTTCAAATGACTGTATATAGAACCCACCGGAACTTACAAGGTGAGGATTAACCCTGTGTGAATGACAAGGAACTGACGCCTGAGGCCCAGAGGGAGGAAGGGATTTGCTCAAAGTCGCCCAGCAGGTGAGTGACAAAGCTGGCCGTCAGAGGAGCCTCCTCCTCCAATGTCTTTCAGCCTCGCAGAGGGACAAAGTTTGACTGTGGGACTCAGCCTGAGGCGGGGGACAGAATCCCTGAGTGTGCTCCTGGCCAGTGGCTTGATCTCTCGTCTCTCTATGACTCTGTTTTACTTAGCTATCTATGGAAAGAATAAGCATGAGAAGCATTCAATTTGATTCAAACTGAAGCACTGCACCTACTTTGTGTGAGACACTTTAGCCACCTCCGGGGTACACACACACAAAAGCCCACCGTCCCTGCCCTGAAGGAGCCTATCATATAATGACAGTCACTAAAATTTGAAGATCTCTTTACAGTTCACCTTTACTTCTGATACGGTTTGGCTCTGTGGCCCCACTCAAATCTCATTTTGAATTGTAATCCCCACGTGTTGAGGGAGGGACCTGGTGGGAGGTGATTGGATTATGGGGGCAGTTTCCTACGCATTGTTCTTGTGACAGTGAAGCAATTCTCACAAGATCTGATGGTTTAAAGTGTTTTGCAATTCCCTCCTTGCACTCTCTTTCCTGCCTCCTTGTGAAGAAGGTGCTTGCTTTCCCTTCACCTTCCACCGCAGTTGTAAGTTTCCTGAGGGTCTCCCCAACCATGCAGAGCTGTGACTCATTTAAACCCATTTTCTTCGTAAATTACCCAGTCTCCGGTGTGTCTTTATAGCAGTGAGAATAGTCTAATACACCTTCTCTCACTTTTTCTTCAAAATGATGGGCAGTGTTACTGATGCTGTTTCAACATGAGGACCCCCATGGAAGGAGCTAGCCTACGTGGGAGAAATGATATTCTGCTGGCATCCCACTATGCTTTCTACCTGAGGCATCGTCCCCAAAACACTAGGACATCAGGAAAACCTAATGATGACTATTGTTTCATTTAGGGCCCTCTCAGCTGCAAGTACAAAAAAATAGAAACCAAATATTAGGTTTTTAGTTGAGAAGCCCAGCATCGGGCGGGACCACCATCTGCGCATCCTGTCTGGGGTTCATACACGACAAAGATCTGATTTCTCTCCCGTTCTCCACTCAGCTTTCATGGTCTCCTGGAGCTGGTATCTTCTCAGCCCACAGGTGATGACAGAATGGAGATAGTGGTTCCGGTTTCAATGCTTCCAGGTTCAAGTCCATGGGGAAGAGCCCTGACTCCCTCTCAGAAGCTCAGCTCCAGTCTCCTGGGTTCCAGTAGAAGCCCAAACCCCTCCAGGAACCCCTCACTGTTATTTTGAAGGCAGAATATGGCTTTGGCCAATTGAGGCCAACTCACAGAGCTAGATCAATCCCCCCAAACCACAAGGGTGGAGGGTGGGACCAGATATGTTATTAAGGGAAATCTGGGTACTCTTACACAGAGGGTGAACAGATGCTAAATGGCCCAACTATGCACACGTGTAGCCATCCACTGCAACAGTGCATAGTAGTTGGTCAATAAATCTGTTTTCAATTACCAATCGATTTACCAGCAAAATGAATAAAAACTAAGTAGGCTACCTGCAAGAAAAGGTAATAAAATATGCAAAAATGAATTAAACACTGTAATCTCCCTTGTGTGGATTCAATGGCTTTGTCTGTGATTCCCTGAACCCACTCTCATTGGATCATTTAACCCTATTAGTATATACACCACAACCTCAGAAGGCAACTACAAGAGCCAGATGCCTGGATAGCCATACAGAAAAAATGTAAAATTCGATCCGTTCCTCACACCATATACCAATAATGATCCAAATGGATCATTAATCTAAATATAGAAAAACGAAATGATAAAAGTATTAGAAGAAAGGATGGGTATTCAATCCATGTTGTTCAAGGTTTAAAAACCAATAACAAAAAGAAAGGATAGGTAAATTTCACTGTGAGAAAACGTAAATAAATGTAATTACATATATATGTAATATAGGCAAAGATACCATACACAAAGTAGAAAAAGAAAATGATGGAGAAAACAGTTGCAACCAATTTCATAGAGAATGGGTCATTGTCACAAATATTAAAGTGGCCAAGCACAGTGGCTTACTCCTGTAATACCAGCACTTTGGAAGGTCGAGGCAGGCAGATCACTTGAGGTCAGGAGTTTGAGACCAGCCTGACCAGCATGGTGAAATGCCATCCCTACTAAAAATACAAAAGTTAGCCAGCGTGGTGGTGTACACTTGTAATCCCAGCTACTTGGGAGGCTGAAACAGGAGAATCGCTTGAACCCGGGAGGCAGAGGTTGCAGTGAGCTGAGATTGCACCACTGCACTCCAGCCTGGGTGACAGAGTGAGACTCTGTCTCAAAAGAAAAAGAAAAGAAAAGAACCAATAACCCTATAGAAAAAAATGGGCTGGCAAAATGAACAATTGCTCTCAATTTTATGAAAAAAATGTTCAATCTTGCTCATAATAGAAGAAATGAAAAATTGAAATTACACTAAGATGGCCAGGCACAGTGGCTCACACCTGTAATCCCAGACCTTGGGAGGCCAAGGCAGGCGGATCATGAGGTCAGGAACTCGAGACCAGCCTGACCAACATGGTGAAACCCCGTCTCTACTAAAAATACAAAAAAAAATCAGCCAGGCATGGTGGCAGGCGCCTGTAATCTCAGCTACTCAGAAGGCTGAGGTAGGAGAATGGCGTGAACCTGGGAGGCGGAGGGTGCAGTGAGCCGAGATCCTGCCACTGCACTCCAGCCTGGGTGACAGTGCTAGACGCGAGACTCCATCTCAGAAAAAAAAAAAAAAACAAGTACACTAAGATAACCTTTAGATTGTCAAAACTCCAAAAGTTTGACAGTATACTCTTTTGGCTACAGGGAGATTAGCCCTTTCATACACTGCTGGAGGAAATACAAAATGGTATAACCATTAAAGGGATTTGGCAATGTGTAGCAAAATTATATATGCATTTAACCATTGATCCAGAATTTATCTGGGCATTTATCCCACAGATACTGTGTATTAAAAAACAGAAAAACATAGGCACAGGTTTGTAAGAGCAAAAGACAGGAAATAACCCAAATATCCATTGGTAAGGAACTGTTAAATCAACTAAGCAGTAGAATACCACGCAACTGAATAAAGAAATAGAGAAATGAGGGCTGTCTTCATTCCTAGGTGAAAAGAGCTAGATGGAGAAAAATGTGTGCAAAATGTTTCCACTTATCCACGAAAAGAGGGGTAAAAAAAATATAGATACTGGCCGGGCGCGGTGGCTCACGCCTGTAATCCCAGCACTTTGGGAGGCTGAGGCAGGCGGATCACGAGGTCAGGAGATCGAGACCATCCTGGCTAACAAGGTGAAACCCTGTCTCTATTAAAAATACAAAAAATTAGCCGGGCGTGGTGGCGGGTGCCTATAGCCCCAGCTACTCGGGAGGCTGAACGGTGTGAACCCGGGAGGTGGAGCTTGCGGTGAGCCGAGGTCGCGCCACTGCACTCCAGCCTGGGCGACAGAGCGAGACTCTGTCACAAAAAAAAGATACAGATATCTTACATTTCATAAAACAGATAATAAAATAATAAACCATAAACTAAATTGAAGGAGATGGAGGAACTAAGGTAAAAGAGATACCAAGATAGAAGCTAATATTTTAATAAATGCATTAATACTTTATTTTGTAGATTTCACTCTGGAATCATTAAATATCTTATAGGTTTTTTTTAAGAAACAAGCTTGGGGCCAAGTGCAGGGGCTCACACTTGTAATCCCAGCACTTTGGGAGGCCAGGGTGGGAAGACTGAGCCCAGGAGTTCAAGACAAGCCTGAGCAACACACTGAGACCCCATCTCTACAAAAATTTAAAAAATTAGCTAGGTGCGGTGGTACTCACCTGTGGTACCAGCTACATAGGAGGCTGAGGTAGGAGGATCGCTTGAGCCCAGGAGGTTGAGGCTGCAGTTAGTCCTGTTAATGCCATTCTACTGCAGCCTGAGCAATAGAGCAAGACCTTGTCTAAAAAAGATAAAAAATAAAAAATAAAATAAAATAAAATAAAAAGGCCGGACGCAGTGGCTCAAGCCTGTAATCCCAGCACTTTGGGAGGCCGAGGCAGGCGGATCACGAGGTCAGGAGATTGAGACCATCCTGGCTAACATGGTGAAACCCCGTCTCTACTAAAAATACAAAAAAAATTAGCCGGGCGTGGTGGTGGGCGCCTATAGTCCCAGCTACTCAGGAGGCTGAGGCAGGAGAATGGCATGAACCCGGGAGGCGGAGCTTGCAGTGAGCTAAGATGCGCCACTGCACTCCAGCCTGGGTGACAGAGGGAGACTCTCTCAAAAAATAAAATAAAATAAAATAAAATAAAATAAAATAAAATAAAATAAAATAAAATAAAATAAAATAAAAATATAAAGTAAAATAAAATAAAAAGCAAGCTCTGAAATTAAAAATAAAATAAAACAAACTTAACTGTAATTTTCTTGGTGACTACAGAAGCAGTACTCCAAGTGACTTGAAAGTACAAAATTCGGCCGGGCGCGGTGGCTCAAGCCTGTAATTCCAGCACTTTGAGAGGCCAAGACAGGTGGATCACAAGGTCAGGTGATCGAGACCATCCTGGCTAACACAGTGAAACCCCCTCTCTACTAAAAAATACGAAAAACTAGCCGGGCGAGGTGGTGGGCGCCTGTCGTCCCAGCTACTTGGGAGGCTGAGGCAGGAGAATGGCGTAAACCCGGGAGGCGGAGCTTGTAGTGAGCTGAGATCCGGCCACTGCACGCCAGCCTGGGCGACAGAGCGAGACTCCATCTCAAAAAAAAAATAAAGAAAGTACAAAATTCAACTGTACATCCCCAGTGCAGTCTATCTCAAAGAAGAGAAGACATGAGAAAAATTTTAAGTGTTTTCAATGATCATATCATTGAAGATAATGCTGGTATGGTCATTCTGGAACTGCTGAGTATGTACTGTGGGATAAAGCAAATGCCTATATATGTTCTATCATCCTTAGTGTACTTAAGATTGAAATTCTTGACATGAGACAAAGGGGACCCAGGTGTGAGACAGAAGAGGTTAAGTAAGAACTTCATAGTCTTGAGTTTGAATTGGAAATATCCGATTGTATGGTTAGTTATGTAGCAGTTGGAGACCAATACCATCTGTCTTTTACAATTGAAGGGATTCATCTTCCCTTACTGCTCACTTCCCCATCTACCCAATGAATCACCAAAGCTCCACAGCTCCTAATTAGAACTCCTCCCAGCCTCGACACCGCTCTCCAGCCTGACTGCCACTGCCTCAATGCTGGCCCACCAGCCCTGACCCGCATGTTTTGTTTTTTTGTTGTTTATTTTTCAGACGAAGTCTCACTCTGTTGCCCAAGCTGGAGTGCGGTGGCGCAATCTTGGCCCACTGCAACCTCTACCTCCCGGGTTCGAGCGATTCTCCTCCCTCAGCCTCCCAAGTAGCTGGGATTACAGGCACGTGCCACCATACCCAGCTAATTTTTTTTTTTTTTTTGTATTTTTAACAGAGATGGGGTTTCACTATCTTGGCCAGGCTGGTCTTGAACTCCTGGCCTCATGATTCGCCTGCCTCGGCCTCCCAAAGTGCTGGGATTACAGGCGTGAGCCACCACACCTGGCCCTGACCTGCACTTTTAACAGTGTCTTTGCTAGCACTGACGCCTCCATCTCTCCCCAACTCAGTCTCCACCATCACCAGGAATATTTTTCCCCACCAAATGCTGACTAAGCCATACTCCTACTGCATCAAGCAGGATTCCAGAGAGAAATGAAACACCCAAAGGGGTTTTCTAAAGAGAGCTTAAATCAGGGATGATTTACAGTGTTGGGGGTAGAAGCGGTGAAGCACCCAAGGACCAGCCACAGCTGAAGCCTTCACCACCTAGGCCTGCCTGGTATCTATCACCAGAGTCAATGCAACCGGGAGCCAGGGGAGGGGGAGCCCGACAGGAGCTGTGGCCAGAGGAAAGCAGCTGCTGTCAGAAAGGGAACAAGGCAGTGGGAGATAGACATCCCTGCCTCTTTCTCTTCCTGCCCTCCAACCAGTGGGCAAGGGAGCCTGGCTGGAGCAGTCTGTAGAGATGTCAGTGGAGGATAGAGAATGGATGGGCCAGGGGAGACAGGGGCAAACTAAACAGCCAGCACACCCGCTTAAGGCCACTCTTCACTCCCCACGCTCTCAGGAGCAGGCCCAAGTCCTCCAGATGGCATCCCAGGCAGCCATGAGCCAACACACTCTCTCCCTATGACCTTGGTTCCTGCTAGTGGCCTCCCACCACCCCCATGCCCAGGTGCAGTTACCCCAGACCTGCAGAGCCCACTCACAACTTCTCACCTTGCCAGACCCTATTCCCTCTGCTTGTATCACACCTTCCCTATTCCACCTTCTCCCCTTCCTCACATGTCAAACTCCTATTCATCCTTCAAGGCTTTTTTCTGATGACACCTCCTTCATGCAGCCTTCACAAAGTCCTGCACTTAGAGTATCTCCTCTGTCCCCACAACTGTCTACACAGGCCTCATCAGAGCGGCCTTGGCCTTATTCTAAGGCTGTTCGCTCGTCTGTCTCCCTGTCCGGACCACAAGTTCCTTGAGGTCTGAGACTGGGTCTATTCATCTCTCCATCCTCGGCCAATGGTACTGGACACATAGTCAGCCCATAAATATTTATTGAATCAATCAATGAATAAAAGAGAAGACTTTTGTGTCTTTGTTTCCAATTCCTGTTTTCCCCCACTCCCACAATGGAGAAGCGTCATGGGGCAGGAATAAAGAGAAAGAGGAATGTGTGCCCCATATTCATGCCATACTCTCCTCTCCCCATCCAGTTCCAGGCTCTGCCTTATGTAACAAGGGAGCCTTTCTCCTTGGCCTTTCTATTGCTGGACAGGTACCAGGTTTGACTCAGTGGACCTGAGGAAAAGGCTTTATCCCCCAGAATGCCTGCCCTGACCCCACAGAACCAGGGTTGCCCGAGGCAGCCCCAGCCAGACTTTCTGCAGGGGAAGCCGTCTCACTCAGGAGAGACCACACTGCTCGTCCTGGCCAGAGACAGGTCAGAGGCTGCAACTGCCCCTGGCTATTCTAAGAACAGACAATTTGTCAAAACGTCTCTGAGCAGGCCCCAGGGCCAGCCACTCCCTCCCTCCTCCTTCCTTCCCCATCCATTCATTTACCCATAGGTATTGAGCGCTCCCAAGGGCCCAGGACTCGCTTCCTGGACTTCCAGTCCAGCAGGGGAGACACACTGAGCAAGTAATAACTAGTGTGACGAAGCAGTAGGGAAGACAGAAGGAAAAGGAGGCCAGGGAGGGAAGGAGCAACCAAGAACAAACGAAGGAAAGAAGCCAAAAGCAGAAGAGGCGTCACAGGCCAGCCCCTCCCTACTCTTCCCTGCATTCCAGAAACCAGAAGGCCTGGAGAGGAGGCATCAGTGAGCCACAGACAAGCATTGTATTCATTTTCTGGGGCTGCAGTAACAGAATGCCACAGACTAGGGGGCTTACACAACAGAAATGTACTGTCTCACAGCTCTGGAAGCCAGAAGCCTCGAGGCTCCTTCTGAGCACTGTGAGGGGGTCTGTCCCACGCCTCTCCACTGGCATCTGGGGGTTTGCTGCAGGCTTTGGCATTCCTGGTTGTGGATGGCATTCTCCCTATGTCTTCAATCAGCTTCCCTTTGTATGTGTCCCTCTACACATGGCATTCACGTGGCTGTTAAAAGTTACCATTTTTAAGTATTTAGTTCAGTGGCATTATGTGCATCCACGATGTTGTGTCACCATCCATCTCCAGAACTTTCTCATCATCCCAAACGGAAACTCCATATCCATTCAAGACTGACTCTCCATACCCTGTTCCCCAGCCCCTGGTCACATGTATTCTACCATCTGTTTATGATCTCACTATTCTAGGCAGCTCCTCCATGGAATCACACAGTTTGTCCTGATGTGACTGGCCTTTTTTTTTTTTTTTTTTTGAGATGCTCTGTCACCCAGGCTGGAGTGCAATGGCACGATCTCGGCTCACTGCAACCTCTGCCTCCTAGGTTCAAGTGATTCTCCTCCCTCAGCCTCCCAAGTAGCTGGGATTACAGGCACCTGCCACCACACCTGGCTAGTATTTTGTATTTTTAGTAGAGACGGGGTTTCACCATGTTAGCCAGGATGGTCTTGATCTCCTGACCTCGTGATCTGCCCGCCTCTGCCTCCCAAAGTGCTGGGATTACAGACATGAGCCATCACGCCTGGCCATGGCTGGCTTATTTCACTGAGCACAATGCCTTCCATTTTCATCCATGTTCACGTGGCACTATTTTATAAAGGATCCCAATCATAGAGGGCTAGGGGCCCACCCTCCTCTAGTCCAACCTCATTTTAATTTAACTAATTCCCTCTGCAGCAACCCTATTACCAACTAAGTTCACAGTTTGCACTGGGAATGAGGACCTCAACTTAGGAACCTGGGGGGATACAACACAACAGGTGTGCCGTGACCGAGACAGAGATGGGAGGAACAGAAAAAGACACCCTGACATGCAGCATGGGAGGAGTGACGGGCAAGTTCTTGTTTTGTTGACCCTTAACTCCTCTGTACTCCTGACGGGAGCCACTTCCCTGGCGCACTTCCCCAGCCCAGCTGACTCACTGGACAGAAAGAGGAAAGGCAGGAATTCAGGCCGATGAGCCAGAGACCCTCACCTCTGGCCGGGCCTGGCACAGCCTCCTGGGAAGCCCCTGCACACCAGCCTTCCCAGAACCACTCGGTGTGTCCTGCCTGGCTGATGGGCAGTCACGTATGCCCCACCCTTCCCTGACCATGCCCACTTACCCAGGGGCCCAGCTGTCTTGGCTGGGAGGCGTCCATTACAAGTCACTCCTCCGTCCACACAGACAGATCACTCACGTCCCTCACTCCGTCCCTTGTTCCGCAGTCAGTGTTGACACCCACTACGGGGCAGGCCTGGCTGCAGGCCTGGAGATGGAACAGCAGCAAAAGGAGCAGCCCCTGCCCCAGGAGGCTCACATTCAAGTGAATGCAGCAGACGAAAGCCCACGGCAATCGAGTGCACACTGTCAGACGGTGATGAGGGCCAAGGAGGCCCGGCAGCAGGGGAGGGGACACGGAAGGCCCCGCTGGGCTGGGCTGTGTGAGCCCAGCTAATTTTTGGAATTTTTAGTGGAGATGGGGTTTCACCATGTTAGCCAGGATGGTCTCGATCTCCTGACCTCGTGATCCACGCGCCTTGGCCTCCCAAAGTGCTGGGATTACAGGCGTGAGCCACTGTGCCCAGCCATGAAGAAGCACTGGTTTTTAGGCTTTGAGTTTGGGTTTTATCCCCAAGAAACTGGGGGTAAAAGAGGGAGTAAAAGCAAAACATCCCATGTCCTCAAGGAATGTCTAGTCCAGGATTAGAAGTGGGGCAGTCCCAGGAAGGAGCCATCTTGACGGTGAATTCACGCGGACCACGGCGAGCCCAGCTGGCCCGGAGAGACAGAGGTGCTTTGCAGGGCGTGGGGAAGCAGCAGGTCTCAATCGAGAAACCTGGTTTTCTGTCTGTATTGGTTGAGGACTCTTTTTCCCACAAGGAGTCGCTTGTTTGCTTGTTCACCTTAAGTTTAAATTGAGAGGGGTGAACGGCTTTTGCCTCAGAAGGCAGGCTGGCCTGGCAGGGTGTGTGTTGTGAGGTGCGGAAACACATCTTCTCCAGCTGGCCTCACAGGCCAAGAAGCAGATACTGTCTTCCTTCTGCCAGCTTCCCTGCAGCTTGGTTTTCCTGGGACGGTTCCTCTGCTGGAGGAAGGGACTGGGGATGGGTACAGGGGATGGAGGAGGAGTTGGGGAGACCCTTCAGAGAGTGTTTGTTTGTGGCAGAAACGTGTGTACAGGCTGGCACACGGCCACAGGTGGCTACGGGGAGAAATGGGAGCGGAGCTCATGCAGTTGCTGTGAGTGAGTGCGCTCTCGCAGCTCTAAGGATTAGGGAAAACAACGTGCAGATCCAGACATGTTTATGTAGGGAGGGGTGCAGTGTGCTGGACCAGGTCCAGAACTAAAAATAACGCAGTATTTCTGTGCCCAGCAAGAGCGCTAGCAACTGTGAGGCTTGTTTGGTGTGTGGTGGGAAGACTGTGGTTTCAGCTGAACCAGGCACGGTGCAACCAGAACAGCAGGAGGGAAGGCCAGGCCTGGGTGGGAGGCCCCAGGAGGGGCGGGGAAGGACTGAGGTCGAAGGCCATCCCATCCCGCAGCAGAAGAAAGCCTCCAGGCAGCCATGGGCAGCCCACCACATGAGGCTGGATCTGGGTCCTCCTGCATGTCTGAAACAGCACAGAGCAGTGGGGCAGCCTCCAAACCTCCCCGGCAAGGAGCAGTTAAGGGATCCAGAGGGCGTGGCCTGGAGCAGAGGGAAGGGGAGCAACATGTGTGGGGCATTTAGGAGTGCGGGATGCCTTCCCCAGGCTCCCATGATGATCTGGACAGGTAGGCGTTTTCCTTCCCTTTTTGCAGATTGTGAAAACAGCGTTCAAAAAAGACTCACAGGCCGGATGCAGTGGCTCACCCTTGTAATCCCAGCACTGTGGGAGGCCAAGGCAGGCAGATCACGAGGTCAGGAGTTCGAAATCAACCTTGCCAACATGATGAAACCCTGTCTGTACTAAAAATACAAAAATCAGCCAGGCGTGGTTGTGGGCGCCTGTAAACCGAGCTACTCAGGAGGCTGAGGCAGGAGAATCACTTGAAATCGGAAGGCGGAGGTTGCAGTGAGCCGAGATTGTGCCACTGTACTCCAGCCTGGTCAACAAGAGTGAAACTCTGTCTCAAAAAAAAAAAAAAAAAGTCACTTAACCGTGGGGCCACCCAGCCACAAAGAGGCAGGGCTGGGACAGGTCCCTGCAAGTCTCCTCTGGAAGGCAAAAGGGCTGCTACTAGGAAGGGGCAGCAGACTCATCCCATGTGGCTTCAGAGGGCAGGACATGGACAAGGGTTATGGGAAGGGAGGGGAATTTTCCAATAACCAGAATGCACAACAGTGGAGTGGCTCGTCTCAGGAAGGGTAAGCTCATGCAAAAGCTGGCTCTTGGGGACATTGGGAGGGACTCTGAAGGTCCCCACCACTTTGAATCTATGCTGTGTGGGAGGATACCAGGGTCCACTGGGCCCATGATGTGCCTTTAGTGTGGGAAGCAAGGAACCTCAACTTTGGAAAGAGTGAGGGCACAGTGACGTCCAGTCACTCCCAGAAGCTGTCTGTTAATAGAGCATCCCCTTGGACAGTGTGCAATCCTAATGACCAGCGCCAGGACATCAGAAATAGGGTCCCTGCCCTCACACTGCTGACCACAGTCTAGGAGACAGGGCTGCACACAGACGGAACCAAGCACACAAGACAAGAGAGGGTGTGTGCTGCGGAAAGCAAGGGTTCATTTATGTGCCGCGTTTTTGGTCTGCGAGGAGTCAGAAGAGAGGACAGTGAGGCCAGGAGAACTCAGGGAACACTGCTTGTTGTAATCATCACAGTTGTGTTAATCATATTACCAGCTGTTCTTTCGTGACCATTCCCTATGTGCCAGGCTAAGTGTTTTGTATGCACTGTATGATTTAATCCTAGAACCACACTATGAAGCAGGAGCTCTTATTATTCCCCTTTTACAGACGAGGAGGCAGCTCAGAGAGGTGATGTAACTTGCCCAAAATTATACAACTAGTATGTGGCACAGCCTGGACTCAAGCCCAGATGTGTTGGACTCCAGACCCCGCGTAGAACCAGAAGGAACTAATGCTGCTGCAATTTCTGCATTGATAGGGAGATCTCTCCGAGATATCATGCCGTTGTTTTCTGTCGTTGCTATAGCATATTATCACAAGTTGCACACATATTTATTGCACTACACTTCTGGAGGTCAGTAGTCTGACACGTGGGTCTCACTGGGCCAAAATCTCAGTGTGGGCAGGGCTGGGTTCCCCTCTGGAGGCTGCAGGGCAGAATCCCTTTCCCTACCTTTCCCAGCTTCTAGAGGCTGCCTGTGTTCCTTGGCTACTGGCCCCTCCTCTGTCTGCAAAGCTACCACTGTCATGTCTCTCTAACCGTTTGTCACAGCTCCCTCTGACCACAGCCAGGAAAGATTCTCCGGCTGGGCGCGGTGGCTCACACCTGTAATCCCAGCACTTTGGGAGGCCGAGGTGGGCGGATCAAGAGGTCAAGAGATCAAGACCATCCTGGCGAACACGGTGAAACCCTGTCTCTACTAAAAAATACAAAAAAAAAAAGTTAGCCAGATGTGGTGGTGGGCGCCTGTAGTCCCAGCTACTCAGGAGGCTGAGGCAGGAGAATGGCGTGAACCTGGGAGGCGGAGCTTGCAGTGAGCCAAGATCGGGCCACTGCACTCCAGCCTGGGCAGCAGAGCGAGACTCTGTTTCAAAAAAAAAAAAAAAGATTCTCCGACTTTAAGGATCCATAGGATTAGATTGAGCCCACTTGGATAATTCAGGATACTCTCCCCATCTCAAAGTCCTTAATCTTAATCACATCTGCAAAGTTCTTTTTGCCAAGTAAGGTAACATGCACACCTTGCAGAGATGAGGGAGTGGTCACCTTTGTGGGGCCCATTATTCTGCCAACCACATATGAAAAGGAAAGAAAAGAAGCCGGGCGCGGTGGCTTATGCCTGTAATCCCAGCACTTTGGGAGGCTGAGGCAGGCAGATCACAAGGTCAGGAGATCAAGACTATCCTGGCTAACACAGTGAAACCCCATCTCTACTTAAAAAAAAGAGGGGGGGAGAGAAAAGAGCAAGGTGCAAACCAGTAGCAAGGTGCTTCTTCTGGTGTTAAAAAATTTTTTAAGTGGGGAGAATAATAATATACACTACTATTTGCTTGTATTTGCATAAAGAAGGATGCAGTAAAGAACCAGCATTGGTTATTGGAGAAGAGCTAGACTGACGGGGACAAGACTGGATGGAGATTTTTGTTATCATTATGGAAGTGCTCAAACACACACAAAAGTAGAGAGAACAGTATAGTGAACCCCATATACTTATCGCCCAGCATCAACGGTTTTACATTCTTATTGCATTTTATCTCTCCACTTCTGGGGAAAGGGACTGAAAAATTTAAAGCAAATCCCAGACATCATACCATTCTACCCACAAAAACTGCAGTGTGTGTCTCTAGGAGGTACGGTTTTCTCAAAAACATAACCACAATGCCATCATCACACATAAGAAAGTTAACAATATTTTCGTAACATCATCCAGCCCTTAGTCCATGTTTAAATTTCCCTAATTGCCTACAAAACCTTTTTTTTAATAACTGGTCTGTCTGCATCAGGATTCAAGAATCAGGCCCACACATTGCCCTTGGTGGATGGAACTCCTAAATCTCTCTTACAGGTTAACAGTTTCCAGGAGAAACACATTTCCCTCTCTTATATCTTTATTTTTCAGTTATGTAAACAAATAATCTATTTTTAAATTAAATTTAAAAGAAAATAAAAATCTAATGCTTCATGGACATGTCAGGGAGGCTCCCAAGGGGGCCCAAAAAGTGGTGGGTGAGGGAAAGTCTCAGTGGAACTCTGGGCCGGGGCAGATGGGAGGCAGCAGGCCCCACCAAAGCACCATGTGGTGAACAGACTCGGGGAGTCTAAGCTCTGACATTCTGGTTTCCTGGCCTGCTTGGAGGTGGGTGGGGAAGTGACGGGGATGCCAGCGATACAATTTAGCCCTGAGGAAAGTCCCCAAAGTCAAGGGTGCTGCAGTCACTCTACGTGGGTAGGGTGGGGAGAGCCACAGGAAACCCACCATCCTTCCGTCAGAGCCATATCACACTCCTAGACCCAGGTGTTAAATCAAAGCGCCCCCAGATTGGACTCCAGGGGAAACTGGAGATGTGCAGAACGTGCAGGACAGAGGGGGCTGGCTAAACTGGAAGTCAGGAGGCCCAAGTCCTACTGTAGCTCTGCTACCAGCCACCTGCACAGTCCTGTGAGAGCCACCTGTAAACACACTCCTTCTAGTAACCACGGCTGGGAGAGGTAGAATGGGGAATAACATCTATTAGTGTTTGCTTGTATTTGCATAAAGAAGGGCACAGTAAAAACCAAAGCAGCATCAAATGAGATCCTGGGTATGGAAAACGGAATGTCAATTAATATTGTTAACAGCCAGATCCCAAAACCCCAATCCTACCAAGTTCCCAACATGATCCCTAATCTAAGAGAGGGGTTCTGCAGGATGAATAGGAGTTTGCTGGAAACAGGAAAGTTATTGTAGAAAAAGAGAATGACAGGGTCAAAAACAGAGAGACAGGAAATGAGCCCAGTGAGTCCAGAGAATTTTTAAAAATGCAAAATACAGGCCGGGCGCGGTGGCTCACGCCTATAGTTCCAGCACTTTGGGAGGCCAAGGCGGGTGGATCACGAGGTCAGGAGATGGAGTCCACCCTGGCTAACACGGTGAAACCCCGTCTCTACTAAAAATACAAAAAATTAGCTGGGCGTGGTGGCGGGTGCCTGTAGTCCCAGCTGCTAGGGAGGTTGAGGAAAGAGAATGGCGTGAACACGGGAGGCGGAGCTTGCAGGGAGCCGAGGTCACGCCACTGCACTCCAGCCTGGGTGACAGAGCAAGGCTCCTGTTCCAAAAAAAAAAAAAAAAAAAAAAAAATGCAAACTAACAGGCTGGGTGCACTGACTCATGCCTATAATCCCAGCACTTTGGGAGGCTGAGGCGGGAGGATTGCCTGAGGACGGGAGTTCGAGACCAACCTGACCAACATGAGGAAACCAGTCTCTGCTAAAAATACAAAAACTAGCTAGGCATGGTGGCAGGTGCCTGTAATCCCAGCTACTCAGGAGGCTAAGGCAGGACAATCACTTGAACCTGGGAGGCAGAGGTTGCAGTGAGCCAAGGTCATGTCACTGTGTACTCCAGCCTGGGCAACAGCGAGACTCCATGTCAAAAAAAAAAAAAAAAAAAAAATTACAAAATACAAAATGCAATGTGGAAACTTGGATTGGATTCTGGAACAGAAAAAGGACATCAGTGGAAAAACTGATGAAATCTAAATAAAGTCTACAGTCTAGTTAATAGTATTGTACCAATGTTAATTTCTCAGTTTTGAAAAATATACTATGATTATATAAGACGTTAACATTAGAAGGAATCTGCACTATCTTTGCAACTTTTTGAAAACTAAAATTATTCCAAAATTAAAAGTTTATTAAGAAAGAGGGTTGGCAAGAAGTGGAGATTGCAGTGAACTAAGATCATGCCACTGCACTCCAGCCTGGGTGACAGAGGGAGACGAAAGAAAGGAAAGAAAGAGGAAGAGAGAAAGAAAGAAAAAGGAAGGACAGAAGGAAGGCAGGAAGGAAGGCAGGAAGGCAGGAGGGAGGGAGGGAAGGAGGGAAAGAAGGAAGGAAGGAAGGGAGGGAGGGAGGGGGAGGGAGGGAGGGAGGGAGGGAGGGGAAGGAAAGGAGGGAGGGAAAGAAAGAGGGTTACAGTTATTTAGGGAAGTAGAGCTGTTAACAGCTAGAGCAGGCCAGGCACAGTGACTCACACCTACAATCCCAACACTTCAGGAGGCCAAGGCGGACAGATCCCTTGAGTCCAGGAGCTGGAGACTAACCTGGGCAACATGGTAAAACCTCATCTCCACAAAATATACAAAAATTGGCTGGGGGTGGTGGCGTACACCTGTAGTCCCAGATACTTAGGAGGCTGAAATGGGAGTATCGTTTGAGTCTGTGAGATCGAGGCTGCAGTGAGCCATGATCTCGCCACTGCACTCCAGCCTAGGTGACACAGTGAGACCCTGTCTCAAAAATAAACAAATAAAATAAAACCAGCTAGAGCATATGAGGTGCCAGAATGGGAAGTCAGGTGCTGAATGTCAGCAGAGGCTGGTTTACAAAGGCCTGTGCCACACAATGAGGTTCAGACGTCCTTTGTCTTTAGGCAGTGACTCCACGGCAATATTCTCCCTCTCTGAACCCTTCCCACAGGCCACAGGTAGACATTAGTGACAGCTTCTTACCTTCCCTGTATTTTACCTGCCCATGTTTACCTGAACCTACACAGGAAAGTCCCAGCTCTTATACACACGCACACTGTCCCTCTAGGGGGACCTTTGTCCCACCCACCCCGATACAGCTGAGAGAGACAGAGACCCTGCATCCACGTGCTTATAGTTTCAGGAGCATCAGCCAAACATTGCATGAGACACCAAGAAACTGTCAGCAAGATAGATTCAGCAACTTCGGTTGCCCTTTGATATGAATAGAACCTTCTCAGGAGCAGCTCGGGCTAAGCTGTGTGGAAATGGGAAGCAGGCACAGAGCTGAGCCCAGCAGCCCCCAGCACTGCCCTGTCCCCACCCGTGTCTTGCTATGGCTGCCTGGTCAGCCCTGCTGTCAGATATCTGAACCCCTGCAACTCCTCACTCCCCTAACTCTTCCTCACCCTGTTACCATCTAATGATTGGCGTCCACCGCATCCTATATCCCCAGTTAGGAGGTGAGTTTCTCATGAGCAAAACTAGGGTGTGGCTTATCCTGGGCCCCTCCCACGGCCTAGCACTCAGGTGATCAGTAAATGTGGGGCGAACAGGAAGGACCTAGCATGCTGGGCTAAGACACTCAGAAGACACAGCTGAAAATGCTCATCTGCCAACATTCTCCAAGACTCCAAGCCTTGGGGCTATTTAGCATTTTGTTTTTTTTTTTTTTTTTTTTTTTTTGAGACGGAGTCTCGCTCTGTCGCCCAGGCTGGAGTGCAGTGGCCGGATCTCAGCTCACTGCAAGCTCCGCCTCCTGGGTTCACGCCATTCTCCTGGCCCAGCCTCCCAAGTAGCTGGGACTACAGGCGCCTGCCACCTCGCCTGGCTAGTTTTTTGTATTTTTTTAGTAGAGACGGGGTTTCCCGATATTAGCCAGGATGGTCTTGATCTCCTGACCTCGTGATCCGCCCGTCTCGGCCTTCCAAAGTGCTGGGATTACAGGCTTGAGCCACCGCGCCCGGCCTATTTAGCATTTTGTAACAACCAAGTCCATTATCCCTGTACTCTGAGATTAAAATTGAAAATCAAGTTTGTAAGCACCCTTACAGTTTACAAGCACTTACACATCCAGGATTTCATCTGACTCTCTTACAACAGCAAAGTAGGAGTTTTTATTAAGCCCATTTTGTGGATAAGGAAATGGAGTCTCAGAAAAGCGAAGAGACTTGCTCAGGTCATCTCTGCTCCCAGGTAAGTATGCAGTAGGGCCTGCACCTGTGACTTCTAATGTCAAGCCCCATGCTAATTGCCTACAGCTTCTCTACCCTCTTACGCAGGAAATACCATAAATACACAGCCCCCAAAGTCCCTGCTCCTCCACCTGAACCCAGAACCACCAACCAGAACAGAAGCCAGCAGCCACAGAGTGGAGAGAAGCTGCAGCTGCTACCCACGGGCTGGCATTGCCTATCACTGAGCCAGGGCAGGCTGCTTGGGCACACACCCGCCCATCCCCACCCCTCATGGTGGAGAAAAAGCAGTAATTATCCTCGCTCTGCAGCTGTGGAAAGGGAGCCTCAGAGGAACCAACAAGTACCAGCAAAGGCAGGACCCAACTGCAGGCTCCCCACCTGTCAGCAGTCCTAAGACTCAGAGAGTTGGCTTGCAGGGAGGCACCTTCAAGATGGCACAACTGGGCCGGGTGCGGTGGCTCAAGCCTGTAATCCCAGCACTTTGGGAGGCCAAGATGGGCGGATCACGAGGTCAGGAGATCGAGACCATCCTGGCTAACACGGTGAAACCCCCGTCTCTACTAAAAAATACAAAAAGCTAGCCAGGCGAGGTGGCGGGCGCCTGTAGTCCCAGCTACTCCGGAGGCTGAGGCAGGAGAATGGCGGGAACCCGGCCGGCGGAGCTTGCAGTGAGCTGAGATCCGGCCACTGCACTCCAGCCTGGGCGACAGCCAGACTCCGTCTCAAAAAAAAAAAAAAAAAAAGATGGCACAACTGCTGAGGAGTCATCTGCAGCCCCTTCACCCACCTCTACAGTCAAAGGGCAAAAACGGCAGTGTAGTGCCAGTCCACATTTACCTACCACAGGAAGAAGCAGCTTAGCACCTGGGCTCTGGAGCCAGGCCACCTGGGTTGACGTCCTGGCTCTGCTGCTTCCTAGCAAGAGCAGGAACCGCCTTGGGACTTGGCTTCCCCATTTGTAAGATAAGACTATCAACCTCATAGGGTCATTTGTGGATTGAGTTTATAGAGAGCAGTTAGAACAGCATTAGTTACATCTTATGTACCCATCCAAGTGTTAGTTCTTCAGAGCTACTACATTAAGTGTCTGTTGTACTGTGGGTACAACAGGAGCTGGTAATCTAGCAGAGAGTATTTATTTATTTATTTATTTATTTATTTATTTATTTATTTATTTATTTTGGAGGGAGTCTTGCTCTGTCGCCCAGGCTGCAGTGCAATGGCACCATCTCAGCTCGCTGCAACCTCCGCCTCCTGGGTTCAAGTGATTCTCCTGCCTCAGCCTCCTGAGTAGCTGGGATTACAGGGACCTGCCACCATGCCCAACTTTTTTTTTTTTTTTTTTTTTGAGATGGAGTCTCACTCTGTCACCATGCTGGAGTGCAGTGGCACAATCTCAGCTCAATGCAACCTCTGCCTCCTGGGTTCAAGTGATTCTCCTGCCTCAGCCTCCCAAGTGGCTGGGACTATAGGTGCCTGCCACCATGCCCGGCTAATTTTTTTGTATTTTTAGTAGAGATGGAGTTTCACCATGTTGGCCAGGATGGTCTCGATCTCTTGACCTCATGATCTACCTGCCTCGGCCTCTCAAAGTGCTGGGATTACAGGCATGAGCCACCACCCCTGACCAATCTGTTGTTATTTTTTACTAGAGATGGGGTTTCACTATGTTGGGTAGACTGATCTCGAACTCCTGACCTCAAGTGATCCGCCTGCCTCGGCCTCTCAAAGTGCTGGGATTGCACACATGAGTCACCGTGCCTGGCCAACTTTTTTAAACAGATGCATGAAACCTGAAATTATCACCCAGGACAAATCTTGTAAGAGTCTAGTGGATGATTCAGAAAGAAGTTGCTACAGGAGTGTCCTGAGAGAGAGGATCAGAGCAGACTAGGATGACTGAGGATGCTGGGGAAGGCAGGGTCTGGGCTGGCCTCAGAGATGGGCAGGCTGCTTGCAGGACAGAAAGGAGGAAGTGCCGAGAGCTGGGGCTTCGGAAAGAAGAGGTGGGGACCCACGCATAGAGCTGGGGATGCATGTGGTATTCCAAAAGAGTGAACAGAATTGGAATCAGAGGGCCTGTATGATGATTTTAGAATTGAGACATCGTCTTTTCATACATTCAATAAATATTTATTGTGCACCTACTGTATGTCAGGCACTGTTCAAAGCCCTTGGGACACATAGAGAACAAAACAGCCATGTGGATTTTACATTCTAGCTGGAGGAGGCAGATAAATAGCTATGCACATACCAAGAAAACATTCTCCTCTGTGAGAAAGGAAGTGATAGGGGAACATTGTTTTTTTTGCTGTTTTTTTTTTTGAGATGGAGTCTTGCTTTGTGGCCCAGGCTGGAGTGCAGTGGCGCGATCTCAGTTCACTGAAAGTTCCGCCTCCCAGGTTCACGCCATTCTCCTGCCTCAGCCTCCGGAGTAGCTGGGACTACAGGCGCCCGCCACCTCGCCCGGCTAGTTTTTTGTATTTTTTAGTAGAGACGGGGTTTCACCATGTTAGCCAGGATGGTCTCAATCGCCTGACCTCGTGATCTGCCCGTCTCGGCCTCCCAAAGTGCTGGGATTACAGGCTTGAGCCACCGCGCCCGGCCAGGAACGTTGTTTAGAAGCAGAACAGGGTAAGGGGAGTTGGGAGATCTTTGAGCAGGAAAGAGTAAAGCTGAGCCTCAGAAGTCTGATGATAGGATGATATTAAATATTGCTTATTTAGGGCCGGGTGTGGTGGCTCACGCTTGTAATCCCGGCACTTTGGGAGGCCGAGATGGGCGGATCACGAGGTCAGGAGATGGAGACCATCCTGGCTAACACGGTAAAACCCCATCTCTACTAAAAATACAAAAAATTAGCCGGGTGTGGTGGCGGGTGCCTGTACTCCCAGCTACTCGGGAGGCTGAGGCAGGAGAATGGCGTGAACCCGGGAAGCGGAGCTTGCAGTGAGCCGAGATCTGGCCACTGCACTCCAGCCTGGGCGACAGAGCGAGACTCCGCCTCAGTAAATAAATAAATAAATAAATATTGCTTATTTAGAATTGCTCTGTGCTGGCCCCCAATCCGCATATACTAAGGAGGACGGACCCTGAGAGCCATGATTTGTTTTGCTGAGCAGGGCGAGGGGAGGTGGGGATACAAACTGAAAATGCCAAGTTTAGAGCTAAACTGCTCCACACAGACATGTGCAGAGGACATCCACAAGGCAGGGGCTGGCTGAGGCTGGGCTGGGGGGCAGATGACAGGGGTGGCTGCCACCGATTGGACGTTTGAGAAGAGCTATCCAGAGGGATTCTTAGAATGGGATTCTTAGAACATCCCTCTGGCATGTGAGAGGGAACCCTTCATCCACCTATCCGTGAAACCTTCATAAAATCCACACTTGACACAGGCGGTTTCCAGGTTGAGTGTGTGTGTGCTTAATGCGAGGAAAAGCAGCGACAGGTGAGAGCAGGGCAGCCCACCCCCAAGGATGCGTGCGGCAAGACTCTCTGGGTCCAATGTTGCGTGCATCCTGGGCAGGTGAACAGCAGCAAGGCAGGGCAAGGGTAGAACAGCCGTTTGGGATGCAGATGAGCTTCAAGGATGCAGCCCCCATTGCTAGTGGCAGAGCATCAGGGGGAAAGAAAGATCGGGATCCAATCCTGGACTGAAACCAGAAGACCTGAGGTCTGATCTGTGCTCTGCTGCTAGATCCCCACATCCTCCCTTAGCCCTGGTGCCTCCCAGCAATGACGTAAGAACAGCTAAGAAACAAGAACCACGTTCACTAAGCAGCTGTGAGGCCGGGGGGAAGGAGGAGCCCCAGGTGATGGCAGGTGTTGGTGCTGACTGATTAGAGACAGGGAGGGCTCAGGAGAAAGTCATCAGCGAGCCTAGGAAGCCCTCAGAGATTATGAATTCTGATCTTGATGTTTATTTACATTGAGATTACTCTATTTATTTCCTATTGCTTCTGTAACAAATAACCACAACTTTAGTAGCTTAAAGTAACACATATTTACTATTTCACAATTCTAGAGGTCCGAAATTCAAAATGGGTGGGCAGGGCTGTGTTGGATCCTTCTGGTGGCTGCAGGGGAGAATTCGTTTATTTGCCTTCTCCAGCTTCTAGAAGCTGTCCTTGTTCCACAACACACAGCTGTGCATCACTGCGACCTCTGCTTCTGTCATCACATCTCCTTCTCTGGCTCTGACACTTCCACCTGTCTCTTATAGGAACCTTTTGGATTCCATTGGGCCCACTAGGATGGTCCGGGCTATGCCATGGAAAGTGACACATTCACAGTTTTGGGGATTGGACTGTAGGCCTATTTGGAGGGCCATTAGAAGTGGAAATGGGCCAGGCACGGTGTCACAGGCCTGTAATCCCAGCACTTTAAGAGGCTGAGGTGGGCGGATCACTTGGGGCCAGGAGTTCAAGACCAGCCTGGCCAACATGACGAAACCCCATCTCTACTAAAAATATAAAAATTAAGGCCGGGAGCCGTGGCTCACGCCTGTAATCCCAGCACTTTGGGAGGCCGAGGCGGGTAGCTCGCAAGGTCAGGAGTTCAAGACCAGCCTGGCCAATATGGTAAAACCCCGTCTCTACTAAAAATACAAAATTTAGCTGGGCATGGTGGTGTGTCCCAGCTACTTGGGAGGCTGAGGCAGAAGAATCACTTGAACCTGGGAGGCGGAGGTTGCAGTGATTCGAGATCATGCCAGTTCACTCCAGCCTGGGTGACAGAGCAAGACTCCATCTAAAAAAAAAAAAAAAATTAGCCAGGCATGGCGGCACACAATTGTAATCCAAGCTGCTTGGGAGGCTGAGGCAAGAGAATCGCTTCAGCCCAGGGGGTGGAGGTTGTAGTGAGCCAAGATCGAGCCACTGCACTCCAGCCTGGGCAACAGAGCGAGACCTGGTCTCAAAAAAAAAAAAAAAAAAAAAATCTTCAGGCTCTTGGATATCAGGACTTGCATCTACAGAGAGATGAATTACACAGAGAAAATGGTGGGAGGCACAAAAGGGGATGAGTGCTCCAGGAGAGAGCTGAGAGAGTAGGGCAGGGGCCTGAGAAAGCCCCGTGCCCAGCGGTCATTCTGCAGATGTTTGCAGAGGGCCTGCTGTGGGCCAGCAAGGGACTGGGAGCTAGGGAGAGCACAGAAATTAATCAAATGCAAGTGCACCCTGGAGAAGCTCACTACCAAGAAGTGGACACATAAAGGAAGATGATGATGACCAAAGAGTCACACATGAGAGACTCAAACAAGGTAATCCATGGAGAAAAAGACTGCAGTACTCCAGAAAGGCTTCATGAGGTGGTGCATTTGAGCTTAGAAAGAGGAACAGGAGAGAAGCTTCTAGAAGTGAAGGAGGTGCATCAAGATGGCCACTGGTGTGGTGGTTGGAAGGGCCTTGGCGGCCTGTGAGAGCGGGGGTCCTGCCTGTTGCCTTACAAAGCCATTGTCCACAGCTGGAGGGACCCTGGGCGTGGGTGTGACGGCTCATTAGCTCACCTGGCCTCTGCGTGAGGCCAGGTGAGCTAATGAGCTCTCTGCGTCAAATCTTACCACCAGGGGGAGCACAAGAGCCAAAGTGGACCCTGGAGCCTGAACTGGGGTTTCTTTCCCAGAAACAGGAGGCCTTGAGGGAAGGGAGGAAAAGTTTTCCCACTCCAGCACCACAAAGCCTGGAAGGCCTGGCTGCTTCCATGTGATTTCTGACTCAGGGGCTTACCCATATTTTCCTCTTCCAGTTAAGGCAAAACATAATTTTTCCATCGCTCCCTTTCCTGGTTGCCTGTAGGACTAACTGCCTGTAACAAATGCACTGTGGCCCAGAGGTTTACTGTGCCATAGAACGTCGGGAGGAATGAAAGACATCTCCTGATCCAAAATGCTGTGAACCAAAAAGTATCTGAGACAGATCTCAATCAATTTAGAAAGTTTATTTTGCCAGGGTTACAGACGGGCGCCCAGGAGGCAGGTCTGTGCCTTTTGCAAAGATGATTATTTTGAGGGCTTCAATATTTAAAAGGCGGCTGTCCGGGAAAGAGGAAGAAAGTTTTTTTTTAAGGTGTGGGTAGGTAAGAGACAAACGGTTGCATTCTTTTGAGTCTTTGAGCATCCTCTCACTGAATGCACAATTTACATGACGCAGGAGGGTAGAGAAATCGTCACTTACGCTTGTCTAGCACAGTGAATCTGCATTTTTACATTGGAGGAAGCAATCAGATATGCATTTGTCTCAGGTGAGCAGAGGGATGACTTTGAGTTCTGTCCTTTGTTCTGTACCTGTAAAGATAAGCTATCAATTTACATTGTCACGATGAAATTCAACAGAACTGTTTTAGGGCAAATATCACAGGGTCCACAAGAAATTTCCTCGTGGACAAATTGTGAGAGAAGTGCATAGCTTTTTTTTTTTCTCTGTCGCCCAGGCTGGAGTGCAGTGGAGTGATCTGGGCTTACTACAAGCTCCGCCCGCTGGGTTCACGCCATTCTCCTGTCTCAGCCTCCTGAGTAGCTGGGACTACAGGCGCCCGCCACCACGCCTGGCCAATTTTTTTGTATTTTTAGTAGAGATGGGGTTTCTCTGTGTTAGCAAGGATGGTCTCGATCTCCTGACCTCGTGATCCACCTGCCTCGGCCTCCCAAAGTGCTGGGATTACAGGCCTGAGCCACAGCGCCCGGCGAGAAGTGCATAGCTTTTAAAAAAATCTTTGTAGCTATCTTATTTAGGAATGGAAGGCAGGTTTGCCTGTGGCAGTTCCCAGCTTGATTTTTCCCTTTGGCTTATTGATTTTGGGGTCCCCATATTTATTTTCCTTTCACAATACTCTTATACAGGCGAGGAGACTGAGGCCCAGAGAGCAGGCTGCCTAACATAGACCAAAGAGTCAGAACCAAGAGTAGAACTCAGACCCCCTCACTTTAAGTCCAATGCTCTTATCACATAAAAAGGATGCCTTGATTATATGAATGTGGCACTGAACTATATAGGCTGACCCCAATTCTTTCTTCAGTGTAAACAATAATAGCAATGGGAGCAACAGGCAGCATTTCTGTGGCAGGTAGGTTCTAAGGCCTCCCTGTGGATTTCCTCTGCCAACACTCATGTTTACCCTAATAAGTTGTTTCTATTATAAACTTAAATATTTACTGAACTCCTCCCACCAGTACTTGTTAACTTGAAAGAAGGGGGAGATGAGATAAAACCTTTCTTTTCCTAAGACCTGTCTCCCAAGATAGATGGACGCAGGCCCAAAAGGGCAGAATGGAACATTGTCTGTTTTTTGATCTCCTTCCCACCCTCCAGGGTGCTGGAATCGTCCTGGACACGGGTTAGGATGCATAAAGTCAAGCATCACCAAAATTCCTCTGCTTGTCCTCTTGGCATTAGGCGCAGTTTAGGCCCTGCCTCTCCTTCCTTGTCCTCCTTCCTCCCCATCTACCACTATCGGTAGTTTCCCCAGTGCAGCCAGCTGCCTGCTTCTGTGTCTCTGCATATACAGTTCCCTCTGCTCGGAATTCCATCCTCCACCTTGACTACTGACTCCACCTTCCCAAGTCGTCAGCTGCTGCAATGTCCCCTGCTCTGGGAAGTCTCCCGGACTCAGATTGACTTGGGGATATGCCCTGTGCCCCTACTTGTTATTAGCTTCTGCTGCTCTGCCTCTGATCTCTCCCTCCCCTTCCCGCCCTGACACCTCATGGGGTTTTGGCCTGCCCTCTCCAGCCTTTATCCCATTGCCCTGCCTTCATTCACTTCTCTCACCTGAACTACTCCACAGCCTCCTAGCAGATTTGCACCTGGTCCTCAGCTCAACTTTCATCTCCCACTGCTCCCCTCATATTACCTAATTGCATCTCCCGAAATACAACATCTCCATTTTCTGGGTTTTTTTTTTGTTGTTGTTGTTGTTGTTGTTTTTGAGGCAGAGTGACGGAGTCTTGCTCTGTGGCCCAGGCTGGAGTGCAGTGGCGCAGTCTCAGCTTACTGCAAGCTCCACCTCCCGAGTTCACTCCATTCTCCTGCCTCAGCCTCCTGAGTAGCTGGAACTACAGGCACCCGCCACCGCGTCTGGCTAATTTTTTGTATTTTTAGTGGAGACGGGGTTTCACCATGTTAGCCAGGATGGTCTTGATCTCCTGATCTTGTGATCCGCCCACCTCGGCCTCCCAAAGTGCTGGGATTGCAGGCGTGAGCCACCGCGCCCTGCCAACATCTCCATTTTCCATGCAATCCCCTAAAGCACTGAGCCAAGGACTGGAGATGCCTACAATGGTCCTGGTCCTCAAGGGGCTTCCTACCTGCCCCTCCGGCCTTCCCCCACCCAACTACCTAGAACACAAGCAGAGAACCTATGAAAACACAGCAGATCCAACCATTCCCCTGCTTGAACCCTTCGGTGGCCCCTAATGCTCAGAGTGCAAAGTCCAGGAGCACAAGGCGCTTTCTCACCTCCCCACAAACCTCCCGTGACAGCCCCTGCGCCAGCCTTTGCCCAGGATTCTCCCTTGGCAGCAACTTTCCCTGTGGTTCTGCAGCATCACTTCCCAGTCTGGGTCAGAGGCCTCTCCTTAGCCTCTCAGCCCCCAAGCCTCTCTCTGTAACTGCACCTGTCACCCTCAAACCATCGTCTGGCTGCCTGTCTCCTCCCACACTGGACCCTGAGCAGAAACAAGGGCTAATCCATTTTTTTCAGCTCCTACCCCTAATGAAATACCCTAAGAGATACTGAAAAATGTTTTTGAATCAATGAGACAAGTCTAATGATAATAAACAGGAAAATAACAGCAATGTGCTAACAGTGGCTGTTTCTGATGAGCAGAATTTTGAGTTCTGTTCCTTTTTTACTTCTTGGTATTTCGGTTGTTTCTGTAATGACTATATCTTGCTTTTGCAATAATAAAGGACGCTAAAGGAAACTTCATTTTGAAAATAATACAAAGGGATTCTGGGACTTCAAAGGAAGGGGACTCTCCTCGTCCACTCCAGAGAATCAGGAAAGTAGTGTTTAAAACCCGCAGAATTCCTACAAGTGACGTGGGGAGGGCCGGCCAGCCAGCCAGCCAGGGCGCATGCTGGCCAGAGAGTGAGGTGGGCTCTGGGTCCGGGAGAAGTCAGCTCAGTGCTCTGCACAGGGCCTTGAAGGCAGGACGAGGAATTTCGACTTAGGTCCTTGAATCTGGAGAGCTACAGAAAGTTTGCGAGCTGAAGAGAAGCGCTCCGAGCTTGGCATCTGGAGCAGTCCAAGGCAGCAGCGAACACGTCCAAAGACGCAGGAGAGAGGGTGCGGGAGTAGGGAGAAAACAAGCCGTTTACAAACCCTTTTCCCCTCTGGGGCAACTAAACCTCAAGTGCAGGAAGCGCGTGGGGACTGCCCAGCCCTCAGCTGTGTTATTATTCGGTGATAGGTACTTGCTAATTACTTCCAAAAGCCTCCACCTGTCATCCCACCCTGACTGCGAGCTTCTAATTCCTCCCACCCCACAGGCTGTGAAAAAGTATGGCCAGCGAGCGAAGGTTTGCAAGGAGACAGCCGAGGGCGAAATTAAGCCAGGTGGCTTCCCTTTAAATCCTCGCAAAGCAGAAGGGCCCCTCATTCCGGCAGCAGGCCTTGGCCAAGGGGCCTTTAGCCCAGACGACCCGGGGAGAGAGTCTCCCAAAGTAGAGAGCCGGGTCGGGCGCCCAGACCCAACGCGGGGGAACCGGAAGGGCGAGGCCTCCACAGAAGTCCGCGGTAAAAGTGGCGGGGAGTGGCTGCCTGCAAAGACCCCAAGACGGCTGGAAGGAGGAGGGGGTGGCGGGTGGGGGTTAGGGCGACTAGGCGGGGAAACAGGGAGAGGGTCGGGCTCCGAGGGGCAGCTGGGGCCGAGGCACGCGGGACCTGGGCGGGGGCAGGGGGCGGGGTGCGGCCCGGGCGGGGCCGATGGGGCGGGAGGCGTGGCCGGCGGGGGGCGTTGGGGCGGCTTTTCCCGGCACATGCGCACCGCAGCGGGCGCGCGCCCTAAGGAGTGGCACTTTTTAAAAGTGCAGCCGGAGATCAGCCCACAGCCGCCTGTATCTGTGTCCAGCCCGGGTCCCGCCTGTCCCAGCTGCGTGCGCCCCTCAGTCCCGCACCCGTTCGACCCAGGCTAAGTTAGCCCTCACCATGCCGGTCAAAGGAGGCACCAAGTGCATCAAATACCTGCTGTTCGGATTTAACTTCATCTTCTGGGTGAGTGAGCGCGACTGCCGCACGCTCCACTCAGGGGCCACCTGTTCGCGGACCCCGGACACTGGCCGCGGGTGCTGGCAGCTGGCACTGCCTGCACCGGGCGGGAAGAGAGAGGGCCTGCGGCTGCCAGCTGGCTCCAAGGCCGGGTCCAGAGCCGGGCGGGACGGCCGCGACGGGCGCATTCGGGTGGGGGCTCATCACCGCCCAGCCGGCGTGGGGAGCCGGGCCCTTCTGGGATGGGGCGTGCGGGCGGGTCCTGAGCCCTTTTCCTCGCCTAGGATTTGAGCTGGGCTGTGTGTCTGCTCCCAGCCCAAGCCCCTCCAAGTGCCAGAGGGGAAGGCAGGGAGAAGCGGAGCACCCCACTTTGGGCCAAGGAGGACGGTGGTGAGCAGTGTGGCTCGTGGTCGGGTGGGGTCTCCCAGGTAGTAGGGGGCGCGAGGAAGGGAGGGTGCGGGCACGGCGAGAGCTCAGCCAAGAGCTGCTCTCACTTTTACACAGGAGCGGAAGGGGTGCCTTGGCCGCGGGTCCGGCCCCGGGACCCAGTCCCTGAGAGTCGGGGGCCCCTCCACCCTTGAGGAGGAACCTCGCAGGTCCCGGTTCCCTCAGACTTTGATTCTGAACCACCGTGAGAGCGCCAAACTCCCTGGAAGCTACTGAAAGACTAGCTTGTCTTGATTTCTTTCAAGGATGATAAGTATCTTCACTGGAGAGAACTCTGGGAGTTGGGGAGAGGAGAGGGCAGATACCGATCTGCGCCTCTAGTGGGATGAGTCCTGTGTGTGCATTTCCGGGAGAGATCAGGTGCCAGCCAGCTGCCCGCCCAGGACAGCCTTGGCCTTGCCCCCTCCCCTCCCCGCCAGCCCAGGCGGCCCACCCAAGGCCAGGCAGGGCGCAGAGCGGTCGTTCATCTGGAGAGGCCAACGGGGCCAGGAGCTCCAGGGACAGCCACTGCAGGCCACTCAGCCTCTACAAATGGGAAGGCTGAGAGAGGTGACAGAAGCAAGGAATAGGAAACTTTTGTGTCCTTGTTTCTATAGCCACATTCCCTACACACGCATGACGATACTTGCCCCTCTGCAGGCAGGAAGATAGTCTCTGTGCCACTCTCAAGATGGATGTAGAAACAGGTGCATGCCACCAGAGTCTTGTAACAAAAAAAGTGCACTTGGCCAGGCACAGTGGCTCATGCCTGTAATCCCAGCACTTTGGGAGGCTGAGGCAGGAGGATCGCTTTCTTCCAGGTTCAAGACCAGCCTGAGTAACATAGTGTATTAGACCCCATCTCTACAAAACATAAACAATTAGCTGGGCGTGTTGGCATGCACCTGTGGTCCCAGCTACTTAGGAGGCTGAGATGAGAGGATCACTTGAACCTGGGAAGTCAAAGCTACAGTGAGTCATGATTGTACCACTGCATTTAGCCTGGGTGATAGAGTGAGCCCGGTCTCAAAAAAAAAAAAAAAAAAAAAAAAAAAAAAGAAAGTGTACTTACTCCCCTGGAGCTGGTCACTGAGGTCCCCACAAGCCTCCTTAGGGAAATCTCCTAAGATTTGCTCCTCCCCAGAGCTGAAGGGGTGGTCGAACAGATTTTCCAATTTGCAGAGATTGACCTCTCCTTCATCAGTCACCATAACACACGCCCTAGTAAGAACAGCATGTAGGTGTGCTCCTGCCCAACCCTTGACTTGCTTTAAGAAGACCCTGCCGGCCATGGGCAGCCCTCTCCTCCTGTGTTGCCACCCACCCCAGCAACCAGCCAGCTGCCACGCTTAGCTTCTTCCTTTCACCAATTCCTGGCAGCAGAAACGTATGTGGGAAGGCAGCTGGCCTCGCCCACCCCTGACCTTTGGGAGTTTTCCTCTCCCCTCCCAGGTACAGTTTCTCCCTGCCTTAGTTGGTTAGCTGTCTGCCTAGACTGCATCCAGGTCTGGGACTGCAGGGAAACACAGACTGCCACCGTGTGCCTCCCTACCCCCATCTGCCCCATGGCATATGCAGGAAGCTGATGCGAGGCTCCCACGGCCCGTGATGTCTACTCTGTCTGGCCTGCTGGCCTGCAATCTGTCCATACTGTCCTCAGCCTGCCACCCCACTCGTATTCAGAGCCCCCTACCCCTGGCCCCGGCCTAGGTGCAGCTGATGAGCTATGTAGTCTGAAACAGAAATCACTCACACTGGAAATGTTTGGAATGACTTTTGAAGATGGTGCAGTCCAGCCCTCTTATTCATAGTGAGGCAGCAGAGGAAGAGAGATGGGGTGATTTGCCCAGGATCACAGAGACAGAGCCGGTATTACAACTCCTGGGGCCTCTACTTCTGTCCTCTTCGATCTTCATCAGAAGCAGGAAGGTGGGCAGTAGCTATGCTTTCCTGAATTACTGCTCATTTGTCCGGTATCTGGGTCCCTATGGAGATGAAGCCCTCATCCCTAGGAGATGATGTAATGAAAAGGAAGACTGTGGTCGGTCCACTTGTGCAGAGTCTTAGTCTTTAGAGCCTTTCTTGTTCTAGCCCCATGATGTAGCCAAGAGCAGGAAGCATTGTCCTCACTGTACTAACGATCAGGAAACTATTTCCCAGGGAGGTTAGGTGACTTATCCGAGATGACGGGGCAGGGTGGTCTCAGAACTAGGTTACTTCACCCGACTGGGTTTGGCTGCTGAGTGGGAACAGGAGAAGGGTGGAATGAAGCTCCCAAAACTCTCTTAAGGAAAACTGTAACACAAGGGAACTGCTTGGGTGATTATATTGTCACCACATCCGTTTCTCTCTTGAGACCAGACATTTATAAACTTGGCATTTGGAAGCTGATGTGGGCCTTGAAAAGCAGGAATTGTGAGGCCAGTGCCCAGCGGTGCTTCACAACACAGAGGATGCTGAGAAGGGGTGTCCAGCAGGCATCCAGAGAGAGGCCAGCCTCAGTAGAGTAGGATGGTTCTTGGGGGGCTGTGCCTCTTCCCTGGCCTGATCTCATCCCCGTGGATCACTCCCTGATGGCCAGTTCTGCACAGCCTGCCCTTCCCAGGTCTGATGGCCACAGCCAACCAGCAGATCAGTTTGTTCTTCCAGCGCCTCCAGAACCAGCCCTCCTAGCTCTATTTTGGTTGTTTCTACATTTCCTTCAGACCTCTGTGCCCGCCCGCCCACCCCCCAAAAACCAGTTGAGAGGGAAAACATCTTGCTGATGTCCATGTGGTAGACAATACAAGTATTTATCTCCAGCTGAAATGGGGAGCCAAGGTTAGGGCCAGTCCAGTCTAACACTTGCATGTCTGCCCTCTTTCTGGTCAGACAAGGGGGGAGGAACTCCTTAGGGCAAAAGAAGGAAAGGTTTGGCTGTACAGAGAGAGCCCAGTCCCCTCCCCACCTCCCTCAGCCCCTTTGCTTACCGTCTCTCACCCCTCACTCCCTAATGGAAATAGCAGTGCGGGGCTGGGGGTCTCTTTCCAAGAAACCATATCCCCTGGACCTAGGGGAGGCTAGTGCGAAACACAGAGACCTAAACTGGGAATTCAAAGACCTGGATGTGAGTCCAGCTCTGTCCTCAACTCACTTTGAAACCTTGGGCTGGTCACTTCTGTGCTCTAAGCCTCAGTTTCCTCATCTGTAAAACAATGGCTTGGAACAGATGGTCTCAAAAGGTCCTTTCAGGCTCAGTCTACGAACGCAGCGCCCCTCCCCACACCACATGCAGCAACAGGACTTTCCCACACACCCAAAATAGGAACCAGTGTTGGGTACAATGCATGCTATGTTGGTGATGGTCACACTAAAAGCTCAGACCTCACCGCTATGTAGCAATGCTACATTCGTGTCCCCTAAATCTATAAATAATAATATAAACAAAATACAAGTCATGAATTGGAAATGGAAGATGGATACCAAGGCTTGTCCTCAGAATTCAGCTTTTCTTGGCCTTTACCTCTGGAGCAAGAGCCCAGCTGTTGCTTCTCTTTTCTCTTACCACTCAGTTCCCTCTCCTGGCTGGGGTCTCTCTCTGAGGGAGTTCTGTGTTCATTGCCCATATTCGTTAGTACGTAGCCTAGTGGTCAAAGCACCAATCCTGGGTTACGTGTCTCATCACCAGATAGGACTGGTGACCACCGCACAGGGTTGCTGTGAGAGTTAGATGGGGAATGTGTGTAGTGCACTTAGCATAGTAGATTGCACTAGACGCGTCTTCCAATGGTAGCTCTTGTTACTCACTAGTGGAGAGTGGATTGGGGCCCTGGGGAGGGTGGGAGCAGTTCTCTAGTGTGGAAGTCTAAACCACAAGTGTGGCCAGGAGGACCCTCAGCATCCACACACCGGCCTCCTTGCCTCTTCCTGTATCAGCGCCAGCTTTTGTCCTGTACATCAAAACCCCGACTCCATTTCATGGGTTGCTACTGCTCATCTGGCTACGGGGAGGCCCTGCTTCTGAAGATAAAATCGCATGTCAGAGAAACCCTAAGGATCAGGATTCTGGATCTGGGCAGGGCTTGGACAAGTTGGGTGGCAGCGGCAAAAGCCCTTCCCCATGGTCTGCCTTTTCCCCCAGAAGCAAGTTCCTGGGACTGTTGCATAAAATGGCTCCCACCTCCAGTGCCCAGACAGCCTGCGCTGGGGCGAAGCTGGCAGGCTTGGGGAGAGGTGAGCTGAGGCCAGGTGTCTGCATCCTTTGCCCAGAATTTTGATGGTCTCTCCCCTGCACCCACAATGGGTGTGAACCACAAAGACCCGATCTTTTGATGGTGGTAAGGGTTCCTCTGCACATGCTCACACTCAGGGTTTCTGCCCCTTTCTTTTCATCGTGGCCCACAGCACCATTCCAGACCCTGCTCTATTGTGTTCGGAGGAAGCAGCTGCTAGGGCCCTGCCAGTACTGACTCTAGATGAGCTCTCTGCGGCTGCTGGGCTCGCAGATCAGCCTTCTCACCCCTTACACACACGGGTCCTGTGTTTGTTTTGTCTGCTTTTTTTGTTTGTTTGTTTTTGTTTTCCTGTTCTGTTCAATTTTATAAGGAGGCGTAGCGTTTGGACTTGGTTGCAGGGTTGGGTTTGGAACTTAATAATACGTTGGATTTACAAAAGCGCCTCTTCTTTTAAAGAACACGAACCTTGATGGTTCTTGCCTGGGTGTGGTTCTCACCTGGGTGAGCCTGGCTGTGAGGGTAGGGGGCCTGAGGTCACCCCAACCACAGCTTCTGTGGTCCTACTGGCAGCATGTTCTAGACAGACCTGTGTGTGTGGAGCTGGGAAAAGGAGAGTGGAGAAGTTTGAGGAAGCTGCATGTTTATGTTCTGTGTTGCTCCCTCCCCCAGGTTGGGGTCAGCGGGACTTTATTTGGATCTACCTCAGGTCTTTTCAACCAAATCCTTGCAGAAACAGGCTTTACCCTGTGTATACAGAAGAGCCACGACTTCATTGTTAAGAGTCTGAAAATCTGGGTGAAAGCCGGTCAGACCCATGGCCTCAGACAGTGGGAAAAATCCTTTGCAACTAGGAAGGAAATTCAGAAGACAAAAAAGTGTGGGGGGCTGGAGGTCGGGGGCTGGTCTTTCTACATTTCTTTTTTTTTTTTTTGGAGACAGTTCTCACTCTGTCACCCGGGCTGGAGTGCAGTATTAACAATCATGGCTCACTGCAACCTCAACCTCCCAGCTCAGGCGCTCCTCACACCTCAGCCTTCTGAGCTCCTGAGTAGCTGGGACTACAGGCATGTGCCACCACACCCAGCTAACTTTTTAATTTTTTTGTAGAGACAGGATCTCACTATGTTGCCCAGGCTGGTCTCAAACTCCTAGGCTCAAGCGATCCGCCCGCCTTGGCCTCCCAAAATGCTAGGATTACAGGAATGAGCCACTGCGCCTGGCCTACGTTTCTTAAATATGTTTTAAGGCCTGACTGCAGATTGCTCGCCTGTTTTATTCCACGGAAAAAGTCATGCTGGTCCAGGGACATTCTCATTTTCCATCAAGCGATGGCATGCAGCCGTAGAAAGCAACATCCTGTCTGCAGATGAGATAACTGTTTTTGAGATAATTTTATAATAATTATATCTATCTGGTAATTTCCTTCCCCCCACCCCTCCAAAAATACTTAGTTGTGGATAGTTTTTACGTACTATATCCTGTCATCCTAGGCTAGTACATCTTAACCTTTTTAGGGAAATTCCTTTTTGGGAATTCCTTGGAATCAGTACAACCTGCCTCCAGAAAAATGGTATGTCTGTTACTGGAGGCCCGTAGACATCCTTTTTTTTTTTTTTAATTCTTTTTCTCTGTTGCCCAGGCCGGAGTATGGTGGCACCATCATAGCTCACTGCAGCCTCAAGCTCCTGGGCTTTACACAATCCCGGCCTCAGCCTCTCAAGTAGCTGGGGCTACAGCACACACCACTATACCCGGCTAATTTTTTTGTAGAGAGAGAGTCTCTCTATGTCGCCCAAGCTGGTCTTGAACTCCTGGTCTCAGGCAGCCCTTCAGCCTCAGGACTCCCAAAGCACTGGGATCATAAATGTGAGCCACCATGCCCAGCCTGAACTCACGCTATAAACACTCTCTATTGGTTTTTCTCCTTCAGTTTCCAGACAACCCCTGCTCTGTCCTGAGTCCCGTATTTCAGCCCTAAGAAGCAGGTTGCCTCACCGTTCCCTGGGGGCTGCAATGGGGGCATAACAGGGGACTTTGTGAAAGGCATGAGAAACCCTAAATTCCCTGGTAATCCAGTGCAGCTCAGATGGGACTGCTGGCCTCCCACCCATCCGTCTGACCCTCAGCTTAATCATTGCCCAAGGAGTGGTTTTCGCTCTCGGTTAGTTTAATGAGTACTCTGTATTTCTAGTCCACACGAAAAATGCAACTTTATGATCCTCCAGCCAGGTTAGGCCTCTTCGCTTAGCTTTTTCCATAGCTTGGTGCTTCGTCTTTGTTCAGGAAGCGTGGAGGTCCGTCTCTCTTCTCCTTCCCTCCAAATGCAGATGGAAAGGCTTGTCCTCTGAGGACTTTAAGAAAGGAGGAATGTCTCAGGAGGGATCAATTGGGGAGCTAGACTCCCGAGGAGTTGAGAAGCAGCCTGGTTGAGTAACTGGGAAAGGCAAAGCAGCCTGACTTGGAAAGGGGCCCATGTTAATGTGATTCCAGAGAAGGTCCCTGTGGAGAGAAGTTTGGGAACTACTGACTTGGAGAAAAATCAGAAACCAGGGTCTTAAGGGCCCTTCCTGTTCAATCCTTTTGCCAGGCATTGTGCCCACGGGAAGAAATAGTGGCTCCTGTGAGCTCTGTTAGAGAAGTAACCCTTCAGGCCAGGCGCGGTGGCTCACACCTGTAATCCCAACACTTTGGGAGGCCGAGGCGGGCGGATCACCTGAGGTCGGGAGTTTGAGACCAGCCTGGCCAACATGGAGAAACCCCGTCTCTACTAAAAATACAAAATTAGCCAGGCATGGGGGCGTGCGCCTATAGTCCCAGCTACTGGGGAGGCTGAGGCAGGAGAATCGCTTGAACCCAGGAGGTGGAGGTTGCGGTGAGTTGAGATTGTGCCATTGCACTCCAGCCTGGATGACAAGAGCGAAACTCAATCTCAAAAAAAAAAAAAAAAAAAGAAAAGAAAAGAAACCCTTCAGAGCTTACCCAATACACATCCAAGTTTCCAGTGAACACCCCTGGGCAGGCCAAGCAGCTGGTGCCTCCTGCCAAGTCTCCACCTCGCAACCGAGCTTCACAGCTTCAGGTGCCAGTCCCTTGCTGACACTCCTAGTCTGAGCTGTGTGTTATCATCCAAGCGCAGAAACAACACCACACATGGGCATAGGAGAAGATCCTTGACTGAGGCTAAAAATACCATAATAAGGCAGTTTTATTAATTACAAATTTATTAATTCAAAACCTATACTAGGATTTTAGGGTTTTTTTTTTTTTTTTTGAGATGGAGTCTCTCTCTGTCACGCAGGCTGGAGTGCAGTGGCGCAATCTCGGCTCACTGCAAGCTCCGCCTCCCAGGTTCACTCCATTCTCCCGCCTCAGCCTCCCAAGTAGCTGGGACTACAGGCACCCGCCACCACACCCAGCTAATTTTTTGTATTTTTAGTAGAGACAGGGTTTCACCGTGTTAGCCAGGATGGTCTCGATCTCCTGACCTCATGATCTGCCTGCCTAGGCCTCCCAAGTGCTGGGAGTCACCGCGCCCAGCCTGTTTTGTTTTGTGAGATGGAATTCGCTCTTGTCACCCAGGCTGGAGTGTAATGGCGCCATCTCAGCTCACCACAACCTCCGCCTTCTGGGTTCAAGCGATTCTCCTGCCTCAGCCTCCTGAGTAGCAGGGATTACAGGCGCCTACCACCACACCTAGCTAATTTTGTATTTTTGGTAGAGACGGGGTTTCTCCATGTTGAACAGGCTGGTCTCGAACTCCTGACTTCAGGTGATCCACCCGCCTCGGCCTCCCAAAGTGTTGGGATTATGGGCGTGTAGTTTAATTTCTTTTAAATCTAAGTTGATTGAGTCTATAGTATAATAATATAGTGTACTGATTTATTAAAACTCTAGATGAAAAGATCAGCAAAATCATAGTATTTGTGAACTCATTCTTGCTTTTTTTGTCGTTTGTTTGTTTGTTTTTTTTGAGACAGAGTCTCACTCTGTCATCCAGGCTGGAGTGCAGTGGCATGATCTTGGCTCACTGCAACCTCCGCCTCCCAGGTTCAAGTGATTCTCCTGCCTCAGCCTCCCGAGTAGCTGGGACTACAGGCATGAGCCACCACGTCCGGCTAATTTTTGTATTTTTAGTAGAGACAGGGTTTCACCATGTTGACCAGGCTGGTCTTGAACTCCTCACCTCAGGTGATCCACCCACCTCTGCCTCCCAAAGTGCTGGGATTACAGGACTTTGTGAGCCACTGCACCAGGCTCATCGTAGCTTTTCAAGTCAATAGAAGTCTGGTGTTTGCATCCACGTCACGTCTTCCCTTCTAGGTGGGCAGTTGTGGTGCACTAGTGTGCATACACACCCCAGATTCATGCCCAACTCCATTGGATATTTTCCAGGTGGGGAGTCGTCCATACCTCCCTCAGCCGCCCCATTCCTAGACACAGGAAGCCCTTCCCACTAAGACATATTCCTCCTGCTCTCCGTGGTGCAATGTAAACATCTTCTTTCTCGCGACGTGGGGCTGTGGATTTAAATTTATTACTGTTAAGCTCAGATGTTTTAAAGCTTCCTGTCTACAAGCCTGAGAAAATCTCTTCATACTCTCCTTTCCTCCACTCTAGACAAAGTGTAGCCCTGGCTCCCTAAGGCATACAACCCTTTAGAGACCCAGACTGCTAATTTCTTCCTTTTCTTTTCTTTTTTTTTTTTTTGAGATGGAGTCTCGTTCTGTTGCGCAGGCTGGATGGAGTGCAGCGGCACAATCTCGGCTCACTGCAACCTCTGCCTCCTGGGTTCAAGCGATTCTCGTGCCTCAGCCTCTCGAGTAGCTGGGATAACAAGCATGTACCACCATGCCTAGTTAATTTTTGTATTGTTAGTAGAGATGGGGATTCGCCACGTTGACCAGGCTGGTCTCAAACTGCTGACCTCAGGTGATATGCCCACCTCAGCCTTCCAAAGTGCTGGAATTACAGGCCTGAGCCACTGGCGCCCAGCTGGGACCGCTCATTTCAAATAGAAATTAGATTCTTTTCCAGGATGAGGAGGGACACTTTGGCCTTCTTTGTCATGGGAAGCTGTCGCTCTCCTCTAGGACTCCGGGGTGTGTCTTGAGAGCTCAGGGCTATAACACAGAGACCTGTGCTGATGTCATCTTGTTCCTCTGCCCTTTGCTGGCAGGATGGTTCTGGGGAAGGGCAGAGGCTCCGGGTCCCGCTCTGGGGCTGTTTCCACGGGGTTTGGAAGGACCATGGCCACTGAACGGGCTGCGGCCCCGTCTATGGACGCAATGCCAATAGGCAGCTGCAACAGTGCAGCCGGGGGAGAGGAGGGTGTGCGAGTTACCCTGGAGAGTCCTTTCCCAGAGCGCTGCCTCTGTCCACGCTGACTAGATGACCAGTAGAACCAAGGGTGTGGCTGAAGCTCTCAGGCCAAAACCCAGGGAGAGGAAGCACCAGCTGTTTTTTTAGACTCTGTTCATTGAGCACCCACTCCCCCCACCGACCCCGAGTGAGGCCAGGTGTAGGTGGCACCTCCAGCCCAGGTGGCCACTGCAGCTGCCTTGCTATCGGGGAGGAGGCGAGCATCTGCAGGCTGCCTTCCTTCCTGTGCAGATGGACTCCCTTGGGGCCTTTAAAGATGGAAAACACCACTTTGAAATGGGATTAGATATGAATGGGGGGAGAATGGGCAAAAGGGAAAAATTCTGGCTTCAGAATAGAAGAAATGGATCAAAAACACAAACAGCTTAACAAAGTAATTAAGAATGTGGGCTCTGCAGTCAGACCATTCTGGGTTCAAGTTCTAACTCTGCCACTTACATTCTGGGTTCACGTTCTAACTCTGCCACTTACTTGCCCTGTGATCTCAGTTCAGCAGGGCAGTTTAACTTTTGTGCCCCAGTTTTTTTCATCTAAAAAATAGAAGATACTATTACCTACTTGGCGGGCCTATTGTGAAAATTAAGTAGTTCCAGGGAAGTACTTAGGGTGGGGTGTGGAACATAGATAGCAAATATTTGAGTGTTTGCTGCTAGTAATTAGATGACCTCATATGAAGAAGGAGCTCCTGGCACAGGGGTAGGGCAGGTGATAAGTTAGACAGGAGTTTGGGGATCTTGGCCCCCCTTGCTGGCTTGGGGCTTGGAAGATCCCATGTTGGACAAGGAGGGCCGTTCCACCAAGCGGGGCTGAAAGTGCTTTTAACCCACCCTGCCACTCCAGGCACCACATGGCATTGCTTGAAAACTGTCAAGGAAGGAGCATCTCCCACCACTCAGGGCCACGCACACACGTGGTGGCCAGCTCTGCAGATGGAATGAGAGCAAGCTGCTGCAAGTGGCTAGAGTGTGTCAGCAAGTGTATGTGCAGTCATCCCCAGACAGCTCGGCGAGGCATACACAATGGAAAACAAATGTGTGGTATTCTGGAATGTAAAGCAAAACATCCAAAACAATCCCCCACATCAGATGATTTTGGTTAAGATCAGAATGCCTGCTTTCAGCGGAAAAGGGATTTATGGGCTGGCCAGCGTATGCTACGCGTCTGGCAAGCAGGCAGTGGAAACTTGAAATGGGATTTCTTGTTTAGAAAGAGGTTACCTTGGGCCAGGACCTCCCTTCCAATGAGCCCCAGCATCCTAACGCCAGCACACTTCGCTGAAGCTTTTCTCCTCTCCAGGGCAGAGGAAGGGCTCCAGGTTTCTAAATGATGCTGACTTTGTCCTTGAAAGGAGGGAAGATTTCTCAACTCTTGAACTTGTTCAGACCAGGTAGCTGCCTAATTTCCAGAAAGGTATGCTGAGAAAAAGCTTGTGGAGTTCCTCATCCTCTGCCACACCCTGGAGAGGGGACCAAGCTGTCTCCCTCTATCAGGGAGGAGACAGACCAGCAGGTAACTGATGTCTGCATGGCATGTGCTGTGCACGGGACAGAGCGAGAGTGCTGACAGCTGGGTCACTCATGCCTACTCTGTGACCATGGGCAAGTCGCTTTACCTCTCGGAGCCTGTTTCTTCATCTCTCACAGGGATGATACTAACTAGCTTTCAGGCTCTAAAGCAGCCGACTAAGAATCAGAAGGAGCAACAGGGCCTTATAGTGTAATTCTAGCCACCTCCCTGGGGAAACTTTCATGCATTGCATTACTGTTGCTCCCATAGGGAATGTTCTCCTGTAAAGTAATGCCCCGGACCAGCGTGAGGCCAGGCTCGAACATTTACACACAACTGAGCCAGGCATAGCAAGGTCGTGGCACCCCCAGGCTGTAACTGTCTAGGGCCACCTTCCCCCTTCCACCCAGGAGCCCCCCAGCTGCACCAGCACCCCTGGAAAGGGAGGCCACAGAGTCAGTAGGCAGACTAAGCATGTGCTTAGGACACCAACCATGCAGGTAGCTCAAGGAATCCAGGGAAATAGGCACTTTTTTGAGCTTTATCTTACAAGTTCAACTTTTTTTATTTTGAATTGTGTGGGTTGTGAGGTAGGGACTGTAATCTTCCAAGTGTCCAGAGCACTAAATGGCCACAGAAGGCAGAAGTTGGCCTCCCCAGGGACCTGGCTTGTCATGAAATGTTGGGTTTAAGTGTATGGGTGGACCCCTCTCCCCAGCCTGCCCTTGTGGTGTAAAAGAGCAACATATAATAGCAGGGGCCATTTATGACCCAGGGACATTGCTGGGGTTGCGGGGAGTGGGCCAGGAGCAGGCAGGGAGTTGTCGTGATAGAAATGCCGATTCCCTTGGGGATATAGCAAATTAGTGACTCTCCTTAAGCCTCACTTTCCTTATCTGTGTAATGAAGGTAATAATACAACCAGTGTCTTATGATTGTTACTGGGACTAATGGGATATGTAATGTAAAACTATTATGTGGGCCTGGCTCACAGGCAGAGCTCCTGTGTTAGCTTCTGCTGCTGTTGCTGTAGTTGCTGTTACTGGTACCCCTCCTTAACATTTTTCACAGTTTGAGGTTGTCTAAATGTTCACATTCATCCATATTTTCTCACTTCAGTTCATGAAACCACATCACACAAGATGACTCAAAGCTGAAATCTACCTCCCGTCTTTCTCCCTCTCAAACACGAATTGGAGGACGTATCTTTCCATCTGTCTATAAAACACTCATTTCTGAGACATCCCCAGTTTGGGGAAGATGGAGAAAGAGGAGAATCCGTTTTGCACTTTGCTGGAAACGCCTGTAAGAATGCCCCATTGGCAGAGACTCGCTTTGTGGAGCTCAACTTGGAAATTAATTTACAATGGAAATTGAAGGAAAATCTACTTCATATCCACACCAAGAAGGGTGGCCTCAAGGCTTCTCCTTCAGTTCACTCCTTGTGCCTCCCAAAACGAAGTTGATTCTTCATACGTAGAATTTTCTGGACACCTAGAACACCCACACCCAGAAACCAGGTCCCAGAGAGGTGGAGAGCCACAGTCACCATTGCTTGTGTAGACACCGGGGGTAGGAAGTGGAAGGAAGGTAGCACCTGAGGGTGCAGCTTCCCAGGGACCACCACCTCTCCCAGCCTCAGTGGAGGGAGACAAGAACAAACCCAAGGGAGAAGCTACTGGTCGGCATCTTCTCTCTCTCCCTCTTGGCCCTCACCTAGGCCAGGGTCAACAACCTGAATCGAAAGTGTCTGTTGTCAGGCTGCAGCAGGCAGGGAAGCCCTGTCACCAGGTTAAGGTTTAAGTCAGAGCATTTTGCCAAATTCAGTATGTCCAAGCCTCCCACTTGTCCCCCAAGAAAATTTCTCAGGGATTGGCATCTTTCCCCGTCACCCCCCAGCCAGTGAGGAAGCACCGCTCATTGAGAAGAGCATAGCTTTGAGTTGTGTATATGGAGCTGGTTCCATTTGAGCTCTGCCTCTTCTTGACTGTGTCTTTTTGAGTGAGTTGCTTAAAATCTCTGAGCCTGATTCATCCATAAAATGAGGGTGATGAGAGGATTCAGTGAGAGACTGTACATAAACCACCTCCTGTAATGTGGCGGGGGCGTGGGTCCTTGTACATAGTAACGCCTACTGTGAAATTGCTACTATGGTGTTCTTTATTTTCCCTAAGCTAGATAACCTACAATTTGACCATCAGCCTCTTTTTTTTTTTTTTTGAGATGGGGGTCTCACTTTGTCTCCCAGGCTGGAGTGCAGTGGTGCCATCTCAGCTCTCTGTAGCCTCGACCTCCTGGATTTAAGCCATCCTCCTGCCTCAGCGCCCCCCCCGCCCCAAGTAGCTGGAACTACAGGCGTGTGCCACCATGCCCAGTTAATTTTTTGTATTTTTTAGTAGAAATGGGATTTGACTGTATTGCCCAGGCTGGTCTCCAACTCCTGAGCTCAAGCAATCCACCCCCCTCAGCCTCCCAAAGTGCTGGGATTACAGACCTGACCATCAGCCTCTGAGTGTATTCTATGGAAAACAAATGTTTTTCTAGAGTTCAGGAAGGTTTGAGGAGAAGTCCAGTGTCGTGCATAACAGTGGGCTGGCCTAGGGAGCACAGCCGGCTGCAGAATTCGGCGGGGAGGATCTTACCAGGAGTGCCCGGCTGCAGGCTGTGGGAGCCTCTCACGGGCCCACTGAGTCATCAGGGCCAGCCTGTTACCGAAGGAGAGTTCACACAGGCAGGGCCTGGGTGAACTGGGAGCCAAATGCAGGTTCCAACTTGAGCCCTTTACCATGACTTCCTGGCTCAGTAGTTTCAGTACAGAGTTGTCCAGCCACTCTCTCTCCTTTCTTCACTCTTCCTGCCTTCCCACCTCTCTGTATCCTCACCCTTAGTGGTCACCACGCCGCAGTTCCAAGGTGACCCCAGGTGCGCTCCCCGTGGCTTCACAGTGCTGGTTAGAGCACTTGAGCTCCCACTCTCCAGATCGGAGTGTAAGGCAGCAGGGTCCCGTCCTGCTCCCGCGTCGGGCTGGGCGGTGAGCTCTCCCTTACACCTGCGAAGCACCTCCAGCTCCTCAGAGGAAGCTCACACCTCCCATCCATGCCTCAGGCTTTTGAGCACTGGCATTTAGAAAGCTATTATCTGGGTTCAGAACCCCCCGAGAGAGCTTTTCTCTCTCCTTCCTGATTGTTGGTGTGTAAACGAAGGCCTAGAGTAGTGGTTCCTAAACTTGAGGGTGATGAGAGTCACCTGGGGAGGTGTTGGAAGACAGTGCCGGCCCAGTCCCACCCGTTACACTGAGTGGGTCTAGGAGGGAACTGTGAATTTGCCTGTCCGGGTTCCTGGGTCATCCTGCTGCTGGTCTGGGGTCACTTTGAGAGCTGCTGGACTGGCAGAGAGAAGAGTCTCCTGGGTTGCCTTTGAGGATAAGAATGTCTGAAGATTCGAGCACTGCCTTGAGACAGGAGCTCGGTAGAAGTCCCAAGAACAGAGTTGTCTAGAGAGGAGAGATGGCCCCCCAGGATGCGCCTGACCAACCAGTCATACATACAAAAGGGAACTCAGGTTCTCTAGGGCTGTGATCTCTGAGGCTTTTCGACTTGGCTGTAGTAAAACTAAAGTGACTAATATGCCCTGTTGTCATGTAGAAATTCCACCATGAACTATCACAGTAGTTCACTTGTGATGCTTAAGGAGAGCAAGTCGTAGCGGTTTTTTCTGCTGATTACAGCGGAGTTCAGTTTTCTTGTTGCTGGTGTTTGCTGTGCGGTGGGGCTGGATAAGGGAGCACCCCAAGACCTCTAGTCCTGCCCGAGCGGCTTTGCCGTTCCAAAGACAACAGCCCCAGCCTTCATTTGGAGGTGGGGGAGGAGGACACAGGTTGGAGGAGGTTGTGGGCATCGGGATCCTGTTTGTTCTTGCTGGCACCGCCTGGCCCGGCTTCCTGAGGAGTGAATCAGCCCATCCAAGGCTTGGCATGCAATAGTGAGCCAAGGTTGCCATGGAGATGGGCGAGGCCCAGAGCCCACAGGTCTGGGTGGCCTGACTTGTTTTTAAATGTTGAAGTCTGTGCGAACACAGAGGGCTATCTCCACTTCTGTGGCTTTCTTAAAGCGTGCCTGGTATTTTGGGGTCTGGAAAACTGCTACTGGGGGAAGCTTGCATCCCCAATATTTGGTGTGTTACTTACTTCCTGGGTGCCATGGACAACTATGACTAATGGTCTCCCAAGTTTAGTAGATTACAAAAACGAAAACCAGGGCTGACAAGCATCTTACTGAAGGAGGGTAATAAAGAGGCCGAGGTTCTCTTTCCTGCCCAGCCCAGGAAAATCCCCTCCCTCTCTGTTATCTGCTGCTGTAATAACTCCTTTCAGCAGGACTAATTTGTCCACGGAAGCAGTTTGTGATCCGAGGAAGGGCAGAAGCCTAAAATCTGAGCCAACAGTTTCCCTTAAGCCTTCCTTCCCCACTTTTCTTTGGCCATTCCCATCCAGTCTTAGTGGAGCTCTGGATGGCAGTTTGCGGGTGTGAAGCGGATAAATTTATCCATTTTCCTCCACTACCCAGCGCTCACACAGACTCCCACAGAAACCAGAAAACAGAACCCCAGTGTCCTAAATTCCCCCGCTGCCACCCAGCCGCCTTCTCCGATCACAGGAGGACACAACAGCCGTCCACAGAAGGCCCATGAATTGCCCCACTGTCACCTCACGTCTTTCTCAAGGTTTATTATTATTGTCATTTTTTTTCCCTATGGAATCCAGCTGGCTGTAACACTTCACAGTTTTCAGAATGTTTTACATGCATCACTTTATTTAATCCTCGCCCTCAACCTGTGTTGAAGGCAGGACAGGTATCATAGTGTATTTTTTCGCAAATGAGGACTGTAACGTTCAGAGAAGCTGAGGAAAGTGTGTAGTGTCAGAGCGCTCCTAGGTAGCAGTGCCAGCATCAGAGCCCAAGTTTATATCCGTCACCGTCCAGTCATTCTCAACAGAGGTGTGCAGTAGAATCCCGGGGAGCACAAAGAGTCCCCTGGGATTGCTGAGGCAGGTGCACGTTTAGAAATCCCCCAGCTAGGCCAGGCGCCGTGGCTCACACTTGTAATCACAGTGCTCGGGAGGCCAAGGTGGGTGGATTGCCTGAGCTCAGGAGTTCGAGACCAGCCTGAGCAACATGGTGAAACCCTGTCTCTACAAAAAAAATATGAAAAAAAAAAAAAATTAGCCATGTATGGTGGCTTCCACCTGTGTTCCCAGCTACTTGAGAGACTGAAGTAGGAGGATCGCTTGAGTCCGGGAAGCAGAGGTTGCAGTGAGCCGAGACTGTGCCACTGTACTCCAGCCTGGGCGACAGATTGAGACCTGTCTCAAAAAAAGTATTTCCCACCGGGCACGGTGGCTCAAGCCTGTAATCCCAGCACTTTGGGAGGCCGCGACGGGTGGATCGCGAGGTCAGGAGATCGAGACCATCCTGGATAACATGGTGAAACCCTGTCTCTACTAAAAAAAATACAAAAAACTAGCCGGGTGAGGTGGCGGGCACCTGTAGTCCCAGCTACTCGGGAGGCTGAGGCAGGAGAGTGGCGGGAACCCGGGAGGCGGAGCTTGCAGTGAGCTGAGATCCGGCCACTGCACTCCAGCCTGGGCGACAGAGCAAGACTCCATCTCAAAAAAAAAAAAAAAAAGAATTTCCCCAGATGATTCTGATGCCCACCCCATATAGAACCAGGCCCTAGGTGGTACAGCTGTGCAGGTAACAGCTCACTATTCTTTCTATTAAGCCACCTGTCCCTTGCTGAAAATTGTATATCATTTTTACCATGGGCTCAGCAGAGTGACCAAGTAGCCATTGCTTTTCCAGGAGGACAATGGGAAGTTGGGAAGAAAGTTATCCCTCCTTCCTGGACTCCATCCACTCACCACTGCCCACCTCCAACCCCTCCCAAAGTGGCAGATGTGGCCACCTCAAGGCTAAGGCAGTCCTCGGCAAGAAACCACCATGAACAATGATCTTCTCCCCACTTTCTGGGCTTTCCAAGACAGCTGAATAGAGGAAGCGTAACAAATATTTTGTCCTTTTTAAAAAATGGGCTGTGTACAGTGGCTCATGCTTGTAATCCCAGCACTTTGAGAGGCCAAGGTGGGTGGATCTGCTGAGCCCAGGAGTTCGAGACCAGCCTGGACAACATGGGGAAACTTCATCTCTACAAATAATTTTAAAAATTAGGCGGGCATGGTGGTGCACACCTGTAGTCCCAGCATCTCAGGAGGCTGAGGTGGGAGGATCACCTGAGCCTAGAGAGGTCGAGGCTGCAGTGAGCCATGGTCACACCACTGCACTCCAGCCTGGATGACAGAGTGAGACCCTGTCTCAAAAAAAAAAAAAGCGTATGGCCAGTCAGTCATATTACAGAAGAGGAGACCTGGAGGAAAAGGGGGCCCATGCCAACAGCACCCAGTTTGTTTGTCTACAAAGAATTTTTCTTTCAAGTAGGATTTGTCCCATAGGCAAACTTGGCTTCTCCCACCTGGGGAAGTGGTATGCAGTATGCCCTCCCCTCACTGAAACCACCTTCATTCAACCCAGTGCTCTTTTCCTCTTCCTCTGGGTTACCTTCTCCTTTTCAGCACACTTACTTCAATAATTTCCTTCAGGAAGCCAGGCTGTACATACGAACCTCCCCGGGTTCTAACTGGAACTGGTTTTGCACACTTGGCATAGGGTCCCTAGAGCAGCCAGGTGCCCCTAAGCTCCATTACACTTCGATGTTTTGTGTTTAATCCTCCTTTGAAATTGGAAATGTTTCCTTTGACTCCAGGTGTGTGTTTCGGTGTAAGATTTCTGAACCTGTCCCTGCAGCAAGATTTTGCAGTGTGAGTCACTGAAATTCTCATCTTTGCGTGGGAGCCTTGGGTGAATTGTGCTTTCAGTGGTGAGTGGGTGTGGCAAGGGATGACCAGGACAGTGTTTGACTGGACTCCTTTGAGGGATAGGGGTGCTGGCAGAGTTGCAGATAAAGACTGAGGACAGCAATGCATGGGTTGTTTGTTGTTGTTGTTTTTGGAGACAGAGTCTCGCTCTGTCACCCAGCCCGGAGTACAGTGGCTCGATCTCGGCTCACTGCAACCTCTGGCTCCCGGGTTCAAGTGATTCTCCTGCCTCAGCTTCCCAAGTAGCTGGAATTACAGGCACACGCTGTCACACCCAGCTAATTTTTGTATTTTTAGTAGAGACGGGGTTTCATCATGTTGGCCAGGCTGGTCTCGAACTCCTGACCTCAAGCAATCCGCCCGCCTTGGCCTCCCAAAGTGCTGGGATTACAGGCATGAGCCACCGCACCCAGCCTGCATGGGCTTTTTATAAACTTGCTTTTCAAAAGTCTGTATAAGGATTTGCCCATAAGTCACACTGGGACATGTTTCACCAACAGAAAAAGAAATCATTGTCATTCCCCAAATATTCCCCAACCAACCTTCATGGGTCTTCCTTAGTATCTTCTCTGGGTAAATAATTGTTCTTTGTGGTTTCTTTTATTTTTATTTTATTTTATTTTATTTTATTTTTGAGACAGAGTCTCTCTCTGTCATCTAGGCTGGAGTACAGTGGCGTGATCTCGGCTCATTGCAAGCTCTGCCTCCCGGGTTCACGCCATTCTCCTGCCTCAGTCTCCCAAGTAGCTGGGACTACAGGCAACCGCCACCACGCCCGGCTTATTTTTTGTATTTTTATTAGAGACGGGGTTTCACCGTGTTAGCCAAGATGGTCTCGATCTCCTGACCTCAGGCGATCCACCCACCTCGGCCTCCCAAAGTGTTGGGATTACAGGCGTGAGCCACCGTGCCCGGCCTCTTTGTGGTGTCTGACTCTTATGAGACGTTAGAAGATGGATCTGGATAAAAGGCCTGGTGGGAAAGGAATCTGGTCCAAATGAAGAGGATGCAGGAGAGGAGATCTGGGTGGGTTTCAGATAATTTTTCACTGAAGTAGTCATTCATTCATGGAGTAATTATTTACTAATGACCATCTGTCCAAAGCATGTATGGGGCAGAGGAGATAAAAGAATGACTCAGAGGTCCCCCGGACCTCAGGGAGCTTGTGCTCTGCTGAGACAGGAGGCAAGCCCCAGATAGAGGAAGGGCAGAGAGTGCGAAGCGCGGATGCTGGAGAGGACAGGACAGGACGGAGGCGACACTGGCCTGCTCACGTGCTTGGCTTGCTCGGGGATTGCATTTGCCGTTTGCTTGGAGGAATGGGGGAAAATGGGTGGGGAAGCAGCGGGCTTGGCTTAGGTGACCGTGACAGCATTCCAGGAGGAGGGACTTGTACTAGCAGAGGCACAATGCATGAGGCTTAACTCAGGAAACTTGGAGAGGTTCGTCTAAGGAGCAGACAAGGAGAAGGCAGGGTTCAGTGGTGTCAGCTGCTGCGGGATCCCAAAACATGAGGATTCAGCAAAAGTCTTAAGACTTGCGGCCCCTTTCAGGTTGGGAGAAAGGCGGTGACGAGCCAGTGAGAACTTGGAGGTAGTTAAGCCGCTCCCTCAGGGGTGAAAGGAAAGCAGAGAGCACCCTGAAGGAGCTGCGAGGTTGAAGAAAAAGAGGGTTCTATTTTTGGTTTTGTTCTGTTTGGATTTTTAGGTTAGGGAGACCTGCCTGTGTCTTCGCAAAGCTCAAAAAAGTGGCAGAGGCAGACCTGCACCGTCAGGAAAGTGGTTAATTAATGGAGCAGGTTCTTGAAGGAGACAGGAAGCTTTGAAAGAGAGAGGCCTCTGCTTCTTTATTGTTTTATACACTTTGCTCTGGAATAATTTTAGATGTACAGAGAAGTGGCAGAGAGAGTGTAGCCAATTCGCTCACCCTCCTCCCCAGTTTCCCCCATTGTACTGTCTCATATTACCATGTTTCATTTGTCACAACTAGGAAACCCCTGTTAGTGCATTCTGTTAACTGAGCTCCACACTTACTCGGATTTCACTAGTTTTTCATGTAACGTCCTGTTTCTATTCCAGGGTCCTATCCAGGACACCACAGGGCAGTTGTCCTGCCTCCTCAGTCTTCTCTGGGCTGTGACAGTTTCTGTCTTTCCTTGTTTTCCATGACCTTGACGGTTTGGAGAAGGACTGGGCAAGTATTTTGTAGGCTGTGCTCAGTTGAGGTTTGGCTCATGTTTTTCTCCGGGCCTAGCACCAGTGAAGAAATGAAGAAATTTCCAGTAAAACAATGGGAAAAAGTGACCCTTTTCCTCTCGGCCCTCTCAAAGGGATGGAACCATTTTTTGGCCAGATAGCAAAGGAGCTTTTCCCAGCAAAACCAGAATGTTTCCATTTGGCTTTTCTTGGAAACAAAAGAGGAAACCATGGGCAGGGCCGCGGGCTGGGGGTGGAAGCTCTGGGCTCTCTCCTGCATCCCCGCCCGACCAGCTGGGGATACTGCAGGTTGCCATCCTCCCTCCACAGCCCTGGGAACAGGGCCCAGTCTCTCTGAGCATCCGCGTCAAACCTGCTCCGCTCCCGCGACGGTGGGCTGGGGTGGGGCAGCCATCCAGGAGATTGCGTGGTCAGCATGCCGCCATATGTCTGCTAATTAACCTGGAAGCCATCGACCCCTTGGCCTCCCGGACCCCTATATTCTCATTTATGGAGTCCCTGAATAATTGACTTGGCGCCGTCTTTTAAGGGTTAAAGCAGTCTTTGTTTCTTGCCGCTGGCCCCTCCCATTTAGTTTCTCCTGTTAAAGTAGCTGAAGCTAGGTGCAGTGGCTAACACCTGCAATCCCAGTGCTTTGGGAGGCTGAGGCAGGAGGATTGCTTGAGGCCAGGAATTTGAGACCAGCCTGAGAAACATAGCGAGACCCCTGGCTCTACCAAAAAAAAATAGGTTTAAAATATTAGCCAGGATTAAGGGCATGCACCCGTAATCCCAGCTACTCAGGAGGCTGAGGTGGGAGGATGGCTTGAGCCCAGGAGTCCAAGGCTACAGTGAGCTATGATTGCACCACTGCACTCCAGCCTAGGTGACAGAGCAAGACCCTGTCTCAAAAACTAAAGCAGCTGGGGTGAAAGCCAGATGGGGGGAGGGGAGCCCCTCTATGCCACACCAGAAAGTGAGTTCTCCTGGAAAGTACTTTAGAGCGCCTTAGCGCTGCCTGACAACCGTGAAAGCCGTTATTGGGTGGCACTGATTATACAAGTTTTGTGACCCTGCGACCCCAAGCCATTGTGACTCAGCCAACTGGAGCAATTTCTCCAACAGCGTTACAGAAAATGGGGCAGCTAATGGTTCACATAGCATCCCCTCCGGCCAGTTAACTCAGTCATTCTATCTAAAAAGGCAGCAGGGTTCACTCCTGATTTTTGTGAGCCAAGTGCTCCCAGTCATGCCCCTGGCCCTCCCTTTTCTCTGGGTTACTTGAACCTTTCTCCTCTCTTATTGTGAGTTGTTAAGCCTATGAGACCGAGACCTATGACAGCTTTTCCCATTTTTCCAGAGCCAGCTGCTCTTCCTTCCTGGTTGTAGTGAAATGTTGTAGCTTTGACAACCAAGCAGCGTGATGTAAGGTTTAAGGTGGGGTCCGAATGCAGGGGACTCCCGACTCCCGGCTTGGCCTGGCCCTTGGCCAACATAAGACCTGAGAGCTTCCTTTTCCCTCCTGGTTCCAGTTCTCCAGCCCAGCATCCTTCTTACCACCTGTGCACAGAGACCAGATCAATGACTCAACGTAACGTATTGACTCAGGGTCCTTGACATGGGGGCTTTCTATAAGATGGAAGGGGCCTTATCCCTGGAGCTTCCACTGGGGTACCCTGTCATCATCCGAGCATGGAACATTCCCAGAGAGACGCAGCTCCTGCCCGTGAGCGGCTGCTGTGCAGAGCGTAGCTTTACCTCATCTTACAGCTTAGTTCCTTGGCAGGCCTGGGATTGTTTTCATTCTTTTCTGCAACTCACTTAGGAGTTTTCCCAGCAGATAAGGGGTGGGGTCATAACTTCACTCATCAGGGAAGGTAAGATGACTTGGAGATAATTGCTTGATAAGCACAAGTCTAGAGCAAAAAGGACAGTAATGAGCACTGTCTTACCATCTCCCTGTGCCGCAAGAGCATCACAAGACGAGGGCGAGAGGGGAGGACCAGGATGAGAAACAGGTTGTGGCTAAACGTGGACCAAAATTGAGCTCCGTGGACCAAAATTGAGCTCCGTGGACCAAAATTGAGCTCCGGCCTACAGTTTTCAGGTTAACACTTTCATGTCCAGAAAGTGGCCAGCAGCCTCAGTCTTCCATTCCCAGGGGTCTGACTGGGCCTCCGTGGGGTTGGGGTGGAAGGAGGGAAGGTATCACCTTTGTACTTTTAACGCTCAGGGACTCGGGGACCCAGGCCAGGACTTGCTACCTACAGAGTCAAGACCCACCCAGTGTATGTTTGTGTAGTCCCTTGTGTACGAAGATTCAAGCCACATAACTCTTCTAGCCCAGAATGCTCCCAGCAGGGCCCGCCTCCCCGCCTAAGCTGACTGCAGTGCTCCCGGCGGTCGGGGAGCCCACAGTCTGAATGCGAGTACCCTGTTTGGTCCAGGACGGTGGAGACTCACGCTTCTCCCCAACCAAGCAGTGATCTGCTTGCTGCCTCTGGATTAGGCCAGGAGACCCTCCCTCACTGGCCTGTCTTCTATTAAGAAGGAAAACCGGACCCGTGTTTGAATGCAGAGCTCTCAAGTTCATTTTAACACTAAAGTTCCTGTGCCTGTATGCGTTTTTATCCTCTGCCTTGTCCAGCCGCGGGGCATGTGGTGTTGTACAGTCCTTACCAGTGTTGGGAGCTGCCTGCCCTAAGGTGGGGCTGAGAGGCTGAGAAGATGCCGAGCCACAGTCCACAGGCTGGGGAGTGCAGGGCTGGTGGGGCTTCGCGCTGGTAAAGTGAGGTTGTTCTCCCAGAGCCCATTTGGTACCTTCCTCTTCAGATGCACTTCTGATATTAACTCCTTTATTCTTTTTTTTTTTTTTCTTTTTTTTTGAGGCGGAGTCTTGCTCTGTCGCCCCGGACTGGAGTGCAGTGGCTGGATCTCAGCTCACTGCAAGCTCCGCCTCCCGGGTTTACGCCATTCTCCTGCCTCAGCCTCCCAAGTAGCTGGGACTACAGGTGCCCACCACCTCGCCCGGCTAGTTTTTGTATTTTTAGTAGAGACGGGGTTTCACCGTGTTAGCCAGGATGGTCTCGATCTCCTGACCTCGTGATCCGCCCGTCTCGGCCTCCCAAAGTGCTGGGATTACAGGCTTGAGCCACCGCGCCCGGCCAACTCCTTTATTCTTTAGCCATACCTAAAAGGCAGGGAAGGGCCGCATCTTACAATCCCTGCTTTACAGATGGGAACACTGAAGCAATAGAATATGAAGCCAGACTCTGCAGCCCCTCGTGGCGGAAGCAGACCTGTCTGGCAGGAGCAAATCTGCTTATGTTCCTGGGGTGTAGGTGAGGTTGTGACTGCTGCAGGCGGAGGTCTGGGTGGCCCTTCCCAGTATTTCCACCTCCTCTGTCCACCCAACATGCCCGCACTCACTGCCATATCGTGAGGGAAAGGAGAGGAGAAAAGAGGGAGGGAAAGAGAGGCCTGTCCACACCATGGGCTATCACCAGCTCCTATAGCTGAGAACCAAGGTCCCTGATGAGTGGGCTCTGGCATAAGAGTGCCTCTGTTGAGGAGAGTGGGCCAGCAAAACCTGAGCCCACCCACTCCTGCTTCCAGCCGGCTACCACACTGGAGGCCTGTGAGTCACTCCCCCGGCAAGCCCTGGTACGGGCGACGACGAGGGAGCTCAGCTGGCGCTGAGTGGACTTGGCAGGAGGCCTCCTGCCCAGCATCTAGTTCAGCAGTGCCAGCGAGGGGAGGCCCTGACATGTCATTTACTGAGCAGCAGGTCTCCAGGGACGTTGCAGCTGCCCTCCCTGGTGCATGTGTGTCTGTAACTGCGTAACCATCACCCAAGTCAACCGTTAGAATGCGACACCCCCAGCCACGTGGCACCTCCCTGAGCGTGATTTCCTCCTCCACCTAAGCATCACCGCTCGCCTGACAACAATGCTTTTCCTTTATCATTTATAGCTACACGTAAGCATCTCGCTCTGTGTGCATCCCTAAACAGCACAGCGATTTTTAACTACATGGAATCGTATTGCGTGTGTTCCTGTGGCTCTGGCTTTGGTTTAGCATTGTGAGATGCACTCACAGTGTTGTGTGTAGCTGGAGTTATTCGTTTTCACTGCTGTATAGTGTTCTGTTGCCTATAAAATACCCCTGCGGCCAATGGGCGGCAGGTAGGTCACTGTTTATTCCTCTCTTGCTGGTATTTTTAGTACCTGAATTAATCAAACACACCCCGTAATGGCATCTGCAGCTACCAGGCGTATATGAGGGGCAGAGACCAAGAGTGGTCACAAAGTCCTTTGCAAGTCTCACCCTTCAGCGCGCGGGGACTACGTTGTTGCCGGCAGCCAGAATTAATGCTGACGTCCTGTATGTCTTGCAGCTTGCCGGGATTGCTGTCCTTGCCATTGGACTATGGCTGCGATTCGACTCTCAGACCAAGAGCATCTTCGAGCAAGAAACTAATAATAATAATTCCAGCTTCTACACAGGTGAGGGACGGGGAAGGCTTGGTGAATTCAGATGGCAATTCTGCGTGAATTCAGACTCTGGCTCCAACAGAGTTCCTTCAACTTTGGAGGCCCCAGTTGACCCAGGGACTTGGGCTTGGGAAAGACTTTTGCTCTGGTCACACTGGCCAGTCGTGTCCCTTTCAAGTTGTGCAGTTTTTGTGTGTGTCATTGTGCCTGTGAATTTGCATTTAACTGATGTGGTTTCTTTTCCTGATGGCCAAGTCGGGCATGTTGATGGTTCTCTGATGTGATATTGCGTCTGCCAAAGTTGCACCCATTATTTTTTTCTTTTTTTTTTTTTTTTTTTGAGATAGAGTCTTGCTCTGTCACCCAGGCTGGAGTGCAGTGGCATGATCTCGGCTCACTGCAGCCTCTGCATCCCAGGTTCCAGCGATTCTCCTGCCTCAGCCTCCTGGGTAGCTGGGATTACAGGCGCATGCCACCACACCTGGCTAATTTTGTATTTTTATTTGTATTTTTAGTAGAGACAGGGTTTCACCATGTTGGTCAGGCTGGTCTCGAACTCCTGACCTCGTGATCCACCCACCTTGGCCTCCCAAAGTGCTGGGATTACAGGCGTGAGCCACCACTCCCAGCCAGTTGAACCCATTCTTGAGGGTTTACAAACCTCCGTTCTCATCTCTGATGCTCTCTCCTAATTATGTCTTCTTATCCTGCATAATTTCCTTAATTCAAAAAGCTTTGTCCTGGGGTCTGCAGTGCTGGAAGAAGATATAGATGGCTTTCCTCTTCACTGTTCAGATAGGGACTCTGAGACTCAGAAAAACATCAGCCTCCTGGAAAACACAGCAACAACAGGAGAGACTAGAATGGACTCTGCCCAGCCCTTTGAACCCCCTGGTACTGGGGTAAAGCTGTGGTGTTGAGTTTTATTTGTTTGTTTTTGAAACGACTTTGGCTTTGGGAGAAAGGCTTCCAGTTTAAACCTGCCTGGGATCCTCTGAACATGAACAGACTTGGCAGGGTTTTTCTTTCTACACTCAGGCAGCCTTGCTAGCACCATTCTGTCCCTCTCGTTGCTGTATCACCACGTCAAATCTCCCTTCAGAGGAGGGGGATCCTGGTGCTTGCCAAGTGCAGTTGCTTGCGTCTGCATGAATTCAGACTCTGTGGCTGTATTCTGCCTGGCTTGGAGGTAGGAAACTTTTCATTTGTGAGAAACAAAGGAAACCTCCTATTTTTAGGATGACACTGACATGTTGTCAGGCTCAAAGTGTAAGTTTGGTCACTTCCTTCCCACCCACCAAAAAAGTTATTTTTACAAAGGAGGGAGAAAACAGTTATCTCCCAGTCCCTCAGGGAGAAGCAAGGCTGGCCAGCCATGTAGACCTTCCCTTTCCCACCTCTTGAACCGGGTAGGGAGAGTCTTTAAAAACAGCTCATTGGTTGCGTAACATTTGAGCCCCGTGGATAGTTTTGCTGGGTTTACTGCCTTTTATTGTTAGCTGGGGCTTTTTGGGGTGTGTCTCTCTATTGTCGGAAAGAAAGTGAGAGAAAGCACAACGTATGTTTAAAAAGAAACTACACATACACACAGAGTTTTTAGGGAAAAGGTTTCTATAGCGCCCTGACTTGTTTTAGCAACAGAACATTTTTTGCGAGTCTGCGACAGGCTTAGAATGCTGTCCTGCAGAGCGGGAGGGAGGAGCCGGGTGCGGGTGCTGGGGAAGGCTCTCCACGCTCCACGCCATGTTCCAGAAGAGAGCCCTGCACTGGGGGAGCAGGTCTGCCGGCAGGAGCAGGCACGGTCAGGCCCGCTTTCCTAAGCAAAAGCCCTGTGGCCGGTGCCTGTGTCTCCAAAGAGAGACTCAGCCCTCCCTTGTCCTGGCTGCTTCTAACAAACCACTTTTTCTTTTCTGTTACCCAAAGCCTCTATGGCTGATTCTTTATATTTTCAGATGTGGGAGGTAAGAATCTCATGGGTAAGAGGATGGAACTGGGAGGAAGACACTCACATTGTTGAGCCCCCTCCTTTGTGTGTCATTCATTGTCTTGTGCGTATTATATAATTTAATCCCCTTCACTCCGAGAGGACTGTGGAATGATTCTCATCTCACAAGTGCAGGAACCGAAGCCCAGAGAGCATAAATAACTTGTCTAAGTTTATATTCCCTCAAGAGGCAGGGCCAGGCTTTGAACCCAGGCCTAAAAGAGCTGCTTCTCGGGCTGTCCTTGCCAGGTTGTGGGGTCTCCCTCTGTAGGAATGGAAAAGGTCTGTCCTGGCTGAATGTGCCCCATTGGCAGGGATGGGGTGGGGCTGTCTTGGCCCTTTTACTTCACCCAAGTTGTGCTCGGGGAGAGAAACCCCTGTGTGGGTGGCCCAGCCGGCAGGTGGGAAGGCGGCGGGGCGGCCGGAGAGTGGTGAGCACCGTTAGAGGAGCTGGGGCTCGCCTCTGGGAACCTCACAGGATTCAGATCCTGCAGGTCATCGCAGGGCCTCCGTGGTGGCCGGTGGTCCTACCTGAAGTGACCAGGAGGGTGATCTGAAGGCACAACCCAAAGAGACACAGATCCCCTCGTTGGGGTCTAAGGGCCACTGTCCATTTAGCTGTGCCAGAGAAATACAGATCCTTTGCAGTTCCACCCGCTCCTGGGAAAAGAGCAGAGCTTCGAAGACTTCGTTCTGCTTGCAGAAGGGCAGGCCAGGGGGATGATGCACGTGACGTTAGAACAGCAGCACTGACTGGGCATGGTGGCTCACCCCTGACCTCAGGTGATCCGCCCGCCTCAGCCACTAGCAGTTTGGAGGCCGAGGCAGGCAGATCACCCGAGGTCAGGAGTTCGAGACCAGCCTGGCCAACATGGCAAAACCCCTAAAAAATCTCTACTAAAAATACAAAAATTAGCTGTGCGTGGTGGCATGCGCCTATAATCCCAGCTACTCAGGAGGCTGAGGCACAAGAATCTCTTCAACCCGGGAGGCAGAGGTTCCAGTCAGCTGAGATCACACCACTACACTCCAGCCTGGGCAACAGAGCAAAACTCTATCTCAAAAGAAAAAAAAAAGAACAGCAGCACAGCACTCTGAGCACTGCTCAGGTCTGGGCTGCGCCTTGAACTTCACTGAACGCTTTAGGAAATAATAATTGTCATCCTTGGCAATGGGCCAAGGAGGCGTCACTCTGTGTCCCCTTCCCCATGAGACTGTGAGACCAACCTTCTGTGCTGGCCCGGAGTCCTTCTCCTAGCAGATGAGCTTGGAGTGCCAGCCACACCCTGGCTGCTTTTCCAGGGGAGAGTCATGGGGTAACCACCCCTTGTACTGGGCCATCAGCTGTCTGCAGAGCAACCCACAGGCCAGCCTGACCGTGCAGCTGACTTTTCAGGAAACCTGAACAGCCCAGGGGTGGTTTTTCTCCAGTGGGGCCACTGCTTACCAAGTAAAGAAAAAGGATATCACCAGGCAGAAAAGCAAGTGACAATCTTCCCAACATTCAGACAGTCCGTGGTGAGTCCAGTACGGCTGACGGCCTTATATGGGCCTTCTCTCCAGTCCAGGCCTGGAGATTCAGCCCGTCAGCAAGATCCCTAATCCCAGGCTGCAAGCATGTTGGGGAACTTCGTTTTCTTGGTCCTAGGCCAACAGCCTTTCCCAACTCCCTGGTGTACCTCCAGAGCCATGGCTGCTGAATGAGAGCTTCTAGGAGGGCTCCAGCCAGAGGCCACGCATGCTCCCCACTTCCTCGGCCAGCCCCCTATCCTTCATGAGGTGCCTGGTGATTTTCAGGACACGCGACACTTGGCCTCAGTGAGCTGGCGTCCCCATCCTGGCTTGTGACCTGGGGCAGTTCATTTTGTTGGTCTGGGCTTCATTCTTCTCCCTCCTGAAACCAGCATGGCTTACACAAACACTCCCTTACACAAACACTCCCTTACACAAACACTCCCTTACACAAACACTCCCTTACACAAACACTCCCCTCTGAGGCAAAGAAGTACAGTGTGTGGCAAATGGAATTCCATTGTGGCGCTTATTCCTGTGAACTCAGGAGGGCGGGGAACAAAGACAGAATCAGTGGGGGCAGAGGTGGGGCTCCTTTGAACACCTGATGGAGTTATTTGGATATAATAAACTTTTATTGCAGGCCAGAGGCCCTACCGGATTTTGTTCTCCTTCACACAAATGGGCGTGGTGAATGCTGTTTGCAAGACAGAGCTGGTGTAGGGACAGGAGCCTGCTGTGTCCTCTCCCTGGCCTAAGCTGAGAGCCCTGATGAACAGTGAAAAACACTGTTCCATTTCTTGTATAAAGGACACCCTGGCTTATGCTACTGCTGCTACACCAGCCTTTTTTTTTTCCCCCTAGGCCTGTCATGTCAGCCTGAAAAAAGCAGAATAAACAACCCTTAAGCAAATTCATACCGTAATCCTAGAGAAGGCTCTGTGATGGATAAGTTTTTCCATGAGTCAGACAGCAAGCTAACATTCACTTGTTTTATAAGGAGGAACACTTTGTCATTGTCATCAGCAGCCCTGGCTCACAAGCTTGGGGTGTAAGCGATGAGTAGCCTTTCCAAAGGGAAGCACTTAACAGCCCTTGTAAAAAAGCAGCCCAAGCCCTGCAGTGGTTCCGTGACTTCCATGGGGCCTGCTTCCAGATGAGCTGCCCCTAGAGCTTGCTGGCTGCTGCTGAGTCCCCAAACACAGCTGCCAGGGGATCGCTTCCCTTTTCCCCTGACTAGAGAGGGCTAAAGCTAGGCACTGGAGATCTGTGGCCATCCACGCAAGATTTAAAGCCCACAAAACCATTGATCTTAAAATCTTCCTCTGCTGAGCCCTAGCATGAATATTTAATATTAACCACAAGCCCCATTAGGAGAATGTTCTCTTTCTTTGCGTGGGAAATACTTTTCCCTTTAGTAGCTCACTTGCAGCTAATCCAACTCCCTTGGCCTCTGCCAGGACCGCCAGGTTCATGCACTGGGATCTGGACTTAGAGAAAACATGTCTGCCTATTCGTTCCCACTCCACTGTATTTCATGTGCTTGTAAATCCTTTTGATCTCTTAATACCTCCTGTTTGTTCAGCCCCTGCTATGGAGCTCAAAGGAGTGACCTCATCCTTCCTTGACTTGCCCCCATGAGATGGGGAGAAACTGGGGCCTTTTCACTGTCCCCATGTGAGAGAACCAAAGGAGGCTGCCCTCTTACCCAGTGCCCCATGCGTGGGGCTGCACGGCCTCCCCAAGCCCAGCTTGTGGCCTCACAGTGTTTGACTGCCCAGGAAGAGGCGACCTGACTTGAGGACAAGCTACATTTGTCCCCGTGCCCAGTCTGGGCCAGGCATGCACAAGAACAATACCCATATTCTTGCCCCGTGGGGTTTGCCAGTAACCAGTAACCCCACGTGACTTGACCTCACGACGGATGTGGGGGAGAAGGGGGAGGAACAAATGCTCTCTGTGTGCATTCTGCTCTGTGCTGCCCGTGAGCCTCAGCTGTGGGCAGACTGCGTGGTTTGTTGCCTGCAAAGCCTCAGCCCTGCTCAGATGCAGATGTGGGACAGTGAAGTCAGTGTGTCACCTGCCGAGGGTTCTCATGGAGTGTCCTGCTGTGCGTCATGGGGAAACATCACAGACTTTCTCTCGCGTGTGCGTTTTTAGCCCCTACTTCAAGGATATCTCTGGTCCCAATGACAGGACCGTAGGGAGACAGCAGCAGGTTAAAATTCACCGCGGTGGTTAGTAATGATTGTTACATTGTTACTCATGTTGTAATTAACAACAGCTAGCATTTGTTGTGCACACGTGGATTATATCACTTAATCCTCGCGGCAATCCTGGAAGTGGGCATTATTGCTACTCCTGTTTTGCAGATTAAAAAACGATTGCACAGAGAGGTGAAGTGGCTTCCCCAGAGTCACAGAGCTGGTGCTGTCGACATGTGACAGTAGCCTCTCCCAAGGCTAAACAGAACATGCCTGCAAGACAGGCACAGAGACGTCTCTGCTGGTTTTCCCAGGGGGCCCATGTAGGGCTGGGGTGCTGATTAAGGCAGTAGTCCCTGCAGGACAGCTGTGGCTTCTCAAGAATAGAACCTTGGGGTGGCCCCTCTGGGCATTTGTTCCTTTGCTGGGCTGTGGAACGAATGGGGCCAGCGCTGCTCCACTGTGTTTCTGTCCCAGGTATTTGCATTGTTCTGGGTTTGGGCAACAGTTATAGAAGTCGCTGCCCTTCTCTCACCTCCTTCCCATCAGCCACTCAAATCAAGGGCTTAGTAATGGTGTCACTCATCCTCTCCTTAGCAAGGAGGGGCCTCTTCACCCTTAACCTGGAATAACTGAGTTGCGACTGTTAAGATCTATAGAGATCTTTTGCAATTTCCAGCAACATACCTCTTTAATTTTACTTGTAAGGAAATTGAGGCCCAGAGAGGGAAAATGTCTTACCCCAGGTCACACAGCAATCAGCATCAGTGTTAGGGCCAAAAGAAGGGTCTTCTGACACCCCGATCCGTGTCCTTTGCACTAGAGTCAGGTATTGGACCTTTGCCAAGAGGTGCCTTGGGGGTGTTCCTAACTCTGTGTGCCTCACCACCACCCAGCAACAGGGCAGGGAGGCCCGCCTTCTGGGAACAGGCAGAGTTGGTTCCCCCCACCCCTGGGTACGGGGGTGCCTAGGGGTGCACAGCCCCTTCTGCTGGAAGTCTGCTCTGACAGCATCCTCTGTAAGGCAGAGTCCCAGAAGTTAGCCAAAGTGTGGAGGGTGTATGCTAACTAGCTTGAGTGGACTCACCGTGCTGGAAAGAGCTGAGAGACTGGAGCAGCTTGCATTCCCAATGTGGGGATTCCCATGGATAGTCTCTGTCCTGGATTGAGGGCTAATGGGCACCTTCCAGAAGGGCTGAGGGTAAGGTAGGTGCATAGGCTTGATGAAGTAGAGTCATGGAAGAGAGGCTGGTGGGAAGGAGACCTAGGGGCAGAGGTGGAGGAGGAGGCTGTAGTTTAAGGAAAGGGAACTTCTTCTACGAGAGGAGGGGAATAAGGAGTCGGGGAGGCAGGAGTTAGGCAGAGGGAAACAAATTGCCGAAGATGCCTGAGCCTCTGAACTGATGTCTCCACACGTGTGTGCTTCCTCTGTCCTCCCGTAGGAGTCTATATTCTGATCGGAGCTGGCGCCCTCATGATGCTGGTGGGCTTCCTGGGCTGCTGTGGGGCTGTGCAGGAGTCCCAGTGCATGCTGGGACTGGTGAGTCTCCCCTCAGCATCCCCGCAGCCACCCTGACTCCCACCGCCAAAACCTCAGCGGGCCCAGACCCAGACCCACAGAACAGATGGAGGGGGATGGGGTCAAGAAGGTACCCAAAGGGCACGAGCTGTCCTCAGCCAGGGCCCCTCCCCAATGTGAGGCATAGCCCCTCTTCCTTTCTGGAGCCTGTCTTACCGCTTCCCCTAGGCAACTAAAAGGACTTTGTTTCCCCCTTTTCTCGAGGACCACGTTTGCTTTTTTTCCCTGAATCCACAGGTACCTTTGCCTTCTCCTTCTTTCAAAATCTGTTTTGATCTTTTCCAAGCTCCATGGAGTAGATTCACTCCCTTTACTTCCCCAAATCTCTGTGTCTTTTGTGAGCAATGGTAGTGTCCTGCTCACTGACTCTTCACTAACACCTTGTAAATGCTAGTTCTGGGCTCGGCTGTACTCAGCTCTTTCCTCATGTCCAGGCACCTTGCCTCACTGTGGCCTCTGTCCTGGGCTTGGTTAACTGCCTGTTCTGTGAACTTCTTCCCTGCCCCTTCTAGGCTATTCATTTGTGCCACCAGATGCCTGTTCCCCAGGGAGTTGTCCTTCCTTGTCCCAAAATATCCTTCGATTTTCCTGGCTGGTTGGCTGGGACTGTTCTCACCCTGTCCCCTCGCTGCCTTCCAGTTCTTTGGCTTCCTCTTGGTGATATTCGCCATTGAAATAGCTGCGGCCATCTGGGGATATTCCCACAAGGATGAGGTAGGTTTTTCCCATGAGATCTCTTGGGTTTGGGAGTTGGGGGATGGGGGACAGTGAAGCAGGGGGCAGGTCCTGGCTGGGCACTTTGTTCCGCTTTCAGCTGTTGACCAGGCCCCTTTTATCTCATCGTGTGCCTGTGTGCCAGCGAACGTGCCCTCCTCGGGGCAGGAAATGTCAGCGCGCTTACTGTCCTGTGCGAGATTGTGTCAGTCATGGTGTTGGCTAATAGTAGATGTTCAGGAACTACCCATTGGGCCTGTGCGTGTGTGTCTGTCCGTCTCACACCTCAGCAGCCCTCTCCCCCAACTTTTAGAAAGATTACTCAGAAAATACAGGCTTTCTGTGGGCTGGACACCCTTGCCTCCTCCTCTGATCTATAAATAACACGTTCAAGTGCTGCCCCCATGAGCCAAGTGCTGCCCCCAAGCCTGTGCAAGGTCCACAGATGTTTGAACTATGGGCCCCACTTCCGGAGACTTGACCATCTAGTATGGGAAAAAGACATGAAATCAACAAGGGTCATAGAGGTGATTTATATCCAAAGTACTATGGGATTTGAAAAGGTGGGGTGGGGAAGGGAATCTCTTTTGGCTTCATAGACAAGGGAGCCATGAAACCTTGAATGAGAGATGTGTTCAGGAGGAAAGTTGGAGGAAGGGAACTTCCAGTCAAAGGGGTGGAGCATGGCTGGGCTTGGGCTTACATGGGGAGCCCTGCAGAGTTTTGGACCAGGATGGGCCATATCAGAGTAGTGTTTTTGGAAGGGCTACCTTGTCATGTTCAGCAAGAAGAGGGAAGGAAGAGAGATGCTGGAGGCAGGAAAGGAACCCTATTGTTTTGTTTTGTTCTTGAGACTAGTCAAGTACGGTAGTGAGAAGCAGGGAAAAATGGAACGAGGACTTCCATCTGTAACTGACGTAAGCAATCCATTGAGATAACTCACTACTTTTAGACCAGCCGAGGGAACTCTGTTTAAAAAAAAAAAGTAGGGCCGGGCGCAGTGGCTCAAGCCTGTAATCCCAGCACTTTGGGAGGCCGAGATGGGCAGATCACGAGGTCAGGAGATCGAGACCATCCTGGCGAACACGGTGAAACCCCGTCTCTACTAAAAAAATAGAAAAAACTAGCCAGGCGAGGTGGCGGGCACCTGTAGTCGTAGTCCCAGCTACTCAGGAGGCTGAGGCAGGAGAATGGCGTAAACCCGGGAGGCGGAGCTTGCAGTGAGCTGAGATCCGGCTACTGCACTCCAGCCTGGGCGATAGAGCGAGACTCTGTCTCAAAAAAAAAAAAAAAAATTATCCAAGCAATAACAGCTACAGCCATAGAAACAGGAAGGGATCATTGTGAAAAATGTCAGAAAGATGCTGAAGGAAAAATGTTGGCTGTTGGTCTGTTAACTGGATGTGGGTGAGCATCAAAGGGACAGACATGCATTAAATTGGGATGTACCAGATGCAGACACATAATAATATATCCCCTATATTATAATACAATAGCTGACACGTCCTCCAGATTTACTCTGTACTGGACATAGTGGCAAAGGACTTAACGTGCAATATCTCATTTAAATTCTCACAATAACCTATGAGCTATAGGGACAAATGTGGAAACTCCGTGCAGAGAGGTTTAGTAATTTGCCAAAACTCATACCTAAGTGAAGAGAAAAAGAAGATGGAAGCCTGAGGAAATAGTCAAGTCAGGAGTAGTATTTTTAAAATATTATTACCTTTAGATCATAGAGCTTCAATTTAGGAGCGAAGCAGAGCTGAAGAACTGACCAAAGTATAAGACACAGGGAGAAACGGCCAGAGCGGGTTTCTGGAGGATGTGGGAGGAGATGGAAAGTGCCCAAAGGCCCCAAAAGAAGGCATTGCTAGCGGCTGCCATCTGCCCAGTGATGTCCAAGCACATGGCCGAGAGCTTAGAGAGAACAAGATGGAACACATAACATTTGTTCGTGGAGAAAGATGTGAAAATGCGGCCGGGCGCGGTGGCTCAAGCCTGTAATCCCAGCACTTTGGGAGGCCGAGACAGGCGGATCACGAGGTCAGCAGATGGAGACCATCCTGGCTAACACGGTGAAACCCCGTCTCTACTAAAAAAATACCAAAAAAACTAGCCGGGCGAGGTGGCGGGTGCCTGTAGTCCCAGCTACTCGGGAGGCTGAGGCAGGAGAATGGCATGAACCCGGGAGGCGGAGCTTGCAGTGAGCTGAGATCCAGCCACTGCACTCCAGCCTGGGCGACAGAGCGAGACTCCGTCTCAAAAAAAAAAAAAAAGTGAAAATGCCGCCTCTGCCCCTCTCTTGTCTGCCCATCGTAGGTGATTAAGGAAGTTCAGGAGTTTTACAAGGACACCTACAACAAGCTGAAGACCAAGGATGAGCCCCAGCGGGAAACGCTGAAAGCCATCCACTATGCGGTATGTCGCCTTGGCAAGGCACCCTCCTGTCTTACTCCGGACTGTGTCTGCACACAGGGGTGCTGACTGTACCAGACCAGTGCACACGTTCTCATCATCTTTTTAAAATGTGTTTCTCTCATCCCCATCCCTGCCTTCTCGCTGTAGTTGAACTGCTGTGGTTTGGCTGGGGGCGTGGAACAGTTTATCTCAGACATCTGCCCCAAGAAGGACGTACTCGAAACCTTCACCATGAAGGTAAACTCAGAGCAAGATCCTGGTGCCCCTGCGCCATTACTGTGGGCAAACCCTGCAAGCGTAAAAGTGACAGCAGCCCAGGGCTGCTTCAGAAAGACCCAGTCTGCCTGTGAAAGGGTCCCAGGGCACCCATCTCTTTCTCCCCTACTTTGGGCCCTCCGTTTACCGAAGGGCAATAAAACAGGCCAGACCAGGGGAATGACAAGTGCTCGGGCACTGCCCACTGCTGCCAGCCTGGAAGCTGTCAAGGGCAGGCGTGCTTCTGAGTCTTGGACTCCCGCTCTGACTTTGTCAGTGGCTCCTATCTGTAAGCCGGAGTTAATGTCCAGCTCCAGAATAGTAAAAAGTGACCTTACAACCATATCAGAAACAGGCCCCCAAGCAGGGCCTGTCCCTCCTCCTTCCCTGATGTCCTGCCCAAATTTTTAGCATCCATTAGCATAGCCGTCGCTTTGTTCCCCTCTCCATCCAGCAGCCAGAACTTCTCTTACCCTGAACACCCCTGTCCCCAGCCCACCCTCTGCCCACCCGTTCTCCCAGGTGAGACGGGTGCCGTGGGAGGAAGGAGGGGCCCCGGGAGCAAGGACTGTGTGTGACCCAGGTCTTGGTTTGTCTCCCCAAGTCCTGTCCTGATGCCATCAAAGAGGTCTTCGACAATAAATTCCACATCATCGGCGCGGTGGGCATCGGCATTGCCGTGGTCATGGTGAGTGGCGGGACGTCGTCCCGGGAGGGGGACTGAGGAGTTCACACCGATTCAGCCCATGCTCTGCCCAGACACTGCCGCAGCCTGTGCATTTGTCAGCTCACTTTGTCCTCATGCCTTTAGCATTTCCATTTTACCACTAGGGAATGGAGAGACAGAGGCCGACGTTCTGATCAAAGCCTCTCACCTCCTGAGTGGAGGATCTGAGGTTTCCCCTGGGTTTCTTCAGAGTCGACTCTCTTAGCCTTTAAGGTTCAGGGCACATGGGCAGCAGTGCTGGCGCACTCGTCCTCAGAGCATGTCTCCTTAGGCACCTGCTGTTCTTCTCCCTAAGAAAGTAGTTCACTAGAGGCTACCGGCATGGGAATTGTTCCATTTCCTGAAGAGTCTCTGAAAACGGGCAGCCAGAAGGAGGTCTCCTGCTAATCAGCCCCTAGAAACCAACAAGGGCCAACCAGGTTCCTTGGGGTCATGTCCTCTCTCCCCATGAGGGAAAACCCCAGACGGAACATGGTCCTGCTGGGATGGCCTTGGCTCCCTGAGTCTTCCCCCACCCCCGCCCGCTTCTGCCCCCTTGCCAGACTGCCCCCAAAGAGAGAATCGCCTCCTTTCTCTGGCATCTAAGAAAGGCATGAAGTACCTTTCAGCAAAAGATACAATAATACCTTCTTTCTTTTCTTTTTTTCTTTTTTTGAGACGAAGTTTCACTCTTGTTGCCCCGGCTGGAATGCAATGGTGCGATTTCAACTCACTGCAACCTCCACCTCCCAGGTTCAAGCAATTATCCAGCCCCAGCCTCAGCCTCCCGAGTAGCTGGGACTGCTTGCGTGTGCCACCATGCCCAGCTAATTATTTTTAGTAGAGATGGGGTTTTACCATGTTGGTCAGGCTGGTCTTGACCTCCTGATTTCAGGTGATCTGCCCACCTTGGCCTCCCAAAGTGCTGGGATTACAGGCGTGAGCCACTGTACCCAGCCAAGATATAACAATACCTTTTAAAACAGAATATTAGGCTGGGCGCGGTAGCTCACGCCTGTAATCCCAGCACTTTGGGAGGCCAAGGCGGGCAGATCACAAGGTCAGGAGATTGAGACCATCCTGGCTAACATGGTGAAACTCTGTCTCTACTAAAAAATACAAAAAAATTAGCTGGGCGTGATGGCAGGCACCTGTAGTCCCAGCTACTCGGGAGGCTGAGGCAGGAGAATGGTGTGAACCCAGGAGGTCAAGCTTGCAGTGAGCTGAGATTGCGCCACTGCACTCCAGCCTGGGGGACAGAGCGAGACTCCGTCTCAAAATAAAAATAAGGCCAGGTGCTGTGGCTCACGCCTGTAATCCCAACACTTTGGGAGGCTGAGACGGGCGGATCACGAGGTCAGGAGATCAAGACCATCCTGGATAACACGGTGAAACCCCGTCTCTACTAAAAATACAAAAATTAGCTGGGCGTGGTGGCGGGCGCCTGTAGTTCCAGCTACACGGGAGGCTGAGGCAGGAGAATGGTGTGAACCCGGGAGGCGGAGCTTGCAGTGAGTGGAGATTGCGCCACTGCACTCCAGCCTGGGCGACAGAGCGAGACTCCATCTGAAAAAAATAAATTAAAAAAAATAGTAATAATAAAATAGAATATTAACACTTTGGGAGGCCGAGGCAGGCAGGTCGCACCACTGCATTCTAGCCTAAGCAACAGAGCAAGACTCCATCTCAAAAAAAAAAAGAATATTAAATACACACAAAGACAAGCGCAAAAGTACTAACCTGTATGAACTGTAGGAAAACCTGGAATTTGAGCATTAAATTTGGCTCTGAGCTTCCTTGTCTCACCCTGAAAGTTCCCAAGGAAACTGCTTGTGCACCTGACTGCCAACCCCCAGATTCCTCACGTCCCGCATCCTTCTTATTACCTGGCCTGCATCTCTCCTGCTTCGGTACCTTCTGACTCGTTTGGCCTCCTGGATACCATTCTCCTTGTCATTTGTCTTGGACTGGGTGACCCATGACCTGCCTTTCCCTCAGCCTGCCTTCACATCAAACCACCCTGATCCTCATGTTTCTTCCTGTCTCCCAGATATTTGGCATGATCTTCAGTATGATCCTGTGCTGTGCTATCCGCAGGAACCGCGAGATGGTCTAGAGTCAGCTTACATCCCTGAGCAGGAAAGTTTACCCATGAAGATTGTTGGGATTTGTTTGTTTTGTTTGTTGTTTGGTTTTTGTTTTTGTTTTTGGTTTTTTTTGCCACTAATTTTAGTATTCATTCTGCACTTCTAGATAAAAGCTAAAGTTATTTTATGTTTGTCTTTTAATGCTTCATTCAATATTGACATTTGTAGTTGAGGGGGGGGTTTGGTTTGCTTTGGTTTATATTTTTTCAGTTGTTTGTTTTTGCTTGTTATATTAAGCAGAAATCCTGCAATGAAAGGTACTATATTTGCTAGACTCTAGACAAGATATTGTATATAAAGAATTTTTTTGTCTTTAAATAGATACAAATGTCTATCGACTTTAATCAAGTTGTAACTTATATTGAAGACAATTTGATACATAATAAAAAATTATGACAATGTCCTGGACTGGTTTTGGTTTCCTTTAATTATTTGCAAATGTCTTTCAACTGCTATTAACTCCACCTGCATTTATATGAGAAGTAGTTTGGGAAGTGCTCACCCCAGTTTACTAATTAAGAAATCTAGCTGGGCGCGGTGGCTCAAGCCTGTAATCCCAGCACTTTGGGAGGCTGAGGCGGGCGGATCATGAGGTCGGGAGATCGAGACCATCCTGGCTAACACGGTGAAACCCCGTCTCTACTAAAAAATACAAAAAACTAACCGGGCGAAGTGGTGGGTGCCTGTTGTCCCAGCTACTCGGGAGGCTGAGGCAGGAGAACGGCGTAAAACCCGGGAGGCGGAGCTTGCAGTGAGCTGAGATCGGGCCACTGCATTCCAGCCTGGGCCACAGAGCGAGACTCCGTCTCAAAAAAAAAAAAAAAAGAAATCTAGATGTGGAGAGATTAAGGGATTCTGATCCAGAGTCACACAGGTGTTAACAGAGGAGTCAGCACCAGCAGCTGGTCCCCAGATGCTCATTCAGCAGTGTGACATGTATATCTTGGGGACATGACAGTACACGTCACACCATGGTGGCAGGAACTTTGTTTTATTCATGGCCTAGCCCCTAGTTTCTGGTGCATAGTAGTGCTCAGTATTTTTTTATCAGTTAATATTTGTTGGTTGAATGAATAAATGAGTGTGTACCCATCAGGGTTTCATTAGAGAAGCAGAACCACTAAGAGGTACTTCTTTGAAGACATTTGTTGTGGGAATTTGACCTTACACAGTCACTGGCACTGGGGCTGCTTAAGCAGGCTCTGCAGACAACTGGCAAGGACAGACGGACTTAACGTAAGGGAGGACAGGCCCGAGCGGGAGCCCTTGAAGGCAGACACATCCGTCTGTGTCAGTTCTTTTTTTTTTTTTTGAGACAGGGTCTCACTCTGTTGCCCAGGCTGGAATGTCATGGCCCAATCTCAGCTCCCTGTAGCCTCCCAAGTAGCTGGGACTACAGGCATGAGCCACCACACCCGGTTAATGTTTGTATTTTTTGTAGAGAAGGGTTTTGTCATGTTGCCCAGCCTGGTCTTGAACTCCTGGTCTCAAGCTATCCACCCGCCTTGGCCTCTCAAAGTGCTGGGATTACAGGTGTGAGCCACCACACCCGGCCCTGTGTCAGTTCCTGTCTCTGCTGAGGTGAGCCAGCAGAGAAGCCACAATTCGTGTGAGCTGTGAAATGACTGCTGCTTCACTTCCCACCTCCAAACCTTCCACAAGTTTCTCCTCTGTGCTCTACTCTTAACCGGAAACACACGGGAAGAGAATTCTGGGAAGTGTGGTTCAGCTTACCCAGGTGGACAGATCACAAAGGCACTGCTGCATGGGAGGTGTGGTCCGTGCTCAGACTGCACTGTCGTGGGCAATTCGGAGGCAAGCAGGCGATAATGGCAGAGTGGGATGAACAGGAGAAAGGTGACGTGCAGAGGCATAAGAAACCGATTTTTATTTTCCATTCCTTGATTCCATTCGGGTTCCTCCTTAACACTACAAAAACAGGAAAGAAGGATCAAAATGTCCCTGAATGCCATTACATTTAAACATCATAACACCAAAGTTGATAGCAGCGTTATTCACAATAGCCAAAAGGTGCCAACTCAAATGTCCATCAACAGATAAATGAACAAACAATATGTGGCATATCCATATGATGGAATAGAATTCCACCTTAAATGCTGCAACATGGATGAACCTTGAGTACACTATGCTCATTGAAATAAGCGAGACACAAAAGAACAAATATTCTACAATTCCCTTGATAGGAGGTACCTAGAATTGGTAAATTTATAAAGAAAGTAGATTAAAAGTAACCAGAGGCTAGGGAGAAGGGAAAATAGGGAGTTATGGTATAATGAGTACAGAGTTTCTGTTTGGGATAATGAAGAAGTTCTAGAAATAGATGGTGGTGATTGTTGCAAAACTTTATGAATATATTTAGTGCCACTACATTGTATGCTTAAAAATTGTTAATATGGGCTGAGCACGGCGGCTCACACCTGTAATCCCAGCACTTTGGTAGGTTTAGGTGGGAGGATTGTTTGAGCCCAGTTCAAGACCAACCTGGGCAAAATAGTGAGACTCCATCTCTTAAAAAAAAACAACTGGCTGGGCATGGTGGTGCACACCTGTGGTCCCAGCTACTTGGGATGCTGAGTTGGGAGGATCACCTGAGCCTGGGAGGTCAAGGCTGCAGTGAACCATGATCTCACCACTGCACTCCAGCTGAAGCAACAGAGCGAGACGCTGTCTCAAAAAAGGAACAAAAAAGGGTCAAAGTGGTAAATTGATTATTATATATATTTTACTACACACAAAAAAATAGCTGGGTTGGCATTGTTGAGTGTCCTTGCTGCTCTGTGGCCCTAGGTCCCTTGTTAATCTGAGGGCTGACTACTGTTCCGGTTGTGGAAATAACAGGTCAACCATTTGTTTTATTTTATTTTATTATTTTTGGGAGATGTAGTCTCGCTCTGTTGCCGAGGCTGGAGTGCGGTGGCACGATCTCGGCTCACTGCAACCTCCGCCTCCCGGGTTCAAGCCATTCTCATGCCTCAGCTTCCCGAGTAGCTGGGACTACAGGTACTCACCACTACGCCCAGCTAACTTTCCTATTTTTAGTAGAGATGGGTTTTGCCATGTTGGCCAGGCTGGTCTCAAACTCCTGACCTCATGATCCACCCGCCTCGGCCTCCCAAAGTGCTGGGATTATAGGCATGAGCCACCACGCCTGGCCAACCATTCATTTTATGTAGGAGTGGAGGAGACCCCTGAGGAGTTCTAACATCAGCCCTGCCTGTAGTCGTCAGCTCCTTCTAGAGAAAGCAGGTCTCAGAGGCTACACACACTTTCCATGCTGCTGCTTTGCTGAAGGGTGGGTTAGTATGGAATAGACCTGGCTCCTTAAATCCCGGAACACCTCAGAGCTATCCATATCCTGCCTTTCTGTTGGTTAATAACGTAAGGACAAATGGGCCAGCTTAGGCAAAAGTGAGCAATTAACCCAAGAATGAAAATGGTTGAGCCTTAGGAAGATTCTGGAAACATGGACTAGGAACTCCTACAGCTCTCCATTGCTGTGCTACTATATTTTGCTCTCCGAGGAGACCAACTTTGCTACTCAGTCCTCATGGGGTCGGGAAAGGGCTGCCCCCCAGCTCCCCAGCTTACACAGAGACAACCTCCATTAGCCCCACTTGAAGTTTTAGGAGAGAAACATTTGACCCAGTTTGAGTCAAATGTCTACCTCTGTCCCTTCAGCTAGCAGCGGGCAGGGAGGGGTGTGTGGAGTAAAGACTCGGCCACCCTCTGTGACCTATTACTGGGGCTAGCGCCAGAAGACAAGGGATCATTGAAAGCTGGCAGACATCCCAAAAGGAGCGGGCTGTCCACACCCTCAATCAGGCCTAAACGAGCCTCCCCTGAATCTTGGTGGACAGGGCCAGGTGTAGCTCTGCAGTTAAGGGAAAACCAGGACGGCCTGCTGCTCTCGGCTCCTGAAGGACCTTGGAACAAAGGCCTTTAGGAAGTTTAGGTCACAAAAAGGCAACAGACACTGCCAAAAGCAACAACTGATTTGGGTCCAGAAAGAATCTCCTTGAGCATAAGAGAAGCAGTTGTATGGAGGTGTTGGCCTCTTGGCTCAACTATAAAAAGCAGCCCAGGGGCAACAAATTTGAATCAAAGCAGCTGGATTTAGCAAAAGGACATTACTTTACCAGTGTCCTCAAGGACTGAAAGTGCTTTAATATCCATAAACCCCCTGGACTCTCCTCCCAAGGCCCTACTCTCCAAACCTATGTCCTCTGGATGAGTTGAGTGGCCAAGGGTGGGACCAAGACTCCACATGGATCCAGGGGCTCATTCCGTGATGTTGTCATTTCCTAGAGTCCTCCAGGTGTACAGGGAATCGTTTCACCGACAAGTAGACCAGGATGTTTCATAATCTTGGGCACATGATGGAGCAGTATGGGTGGAATTCCAGCACAATTAGGCATATCCGTGGTTGGGTGAACACAATCATACAAGGGGGAGAGGTCTCTACTTGTGCAGCCCTGCCATGTTCCTTCCTGGTCAACGTTTTAAATGATAACTTGGAATACTACTAAATACAGCCAGGTGCAGGATCAGGCCTGTAATCCCAGCACTTTGCGAGGCTGAGGTGGGTGGATCACTTTAGGTCAGGAGTTCAAGACCAGCCTGGCCAACATAGTGAAGCACCATCTCTATTAAAAGTACAAAAAATTAGCCAGGCATGGTGGCAGGCACCTGTAATCCCAGCTACTCGGGAGGCTGAAGCAGGAGAATCGCTTGTACCTAGGAGGTGGAGGTTACAGGGGGCCAAGATCGCACCACCACTGAACTCCAGCATGGGCAATAGAGTGAGACTCCATCTCAAAAAAAAAAAAAAAAAAAAAAAAAAAAAA
>NC_045443.1:6596832-6604884 GCF_002776525.5 Piliocolobus tephrosceles
AAAAAAAAAAAAAAAAAAAAAAAAAAAACAAGCTCACACCCGTAATCCCAGCACTTTGGGAGGCCGAGGTGGGTGGATCATGAAGTCAGGAGATGGAGATCATCCTGGCCAACATGGTGAAACCCCATCTCTGCTAAAAATACAAAAATTGCGGGGCGCGGTGGCTCAAGCCTGTAATCCCAGCACTTTGGGAGGCCGAGACGGGCGGATCACGAGGTCAGGAGATTGAGACTATCCTGGCTAACATGGTGAAACCCCGTCTCTACTAAAAAATATAAAAAACTAGCCGGGCGTGGTGGCGGGCGCCTGTAGTCCCAGCTACTCGGGAAGCTGAGGCAGGAGAATGGCGTAAACCCGGGAGGCAGAGCTTGCAGTGAGCTGAGATCCGGCCACTGCACTCCAGCCTGGGCGGCAGAGCGAGACTCCGTCTCCAAAAAAAAAAAAAAAAAAAAAAAAAAAAAAAAAAATTAGCTGATCGTGGTGGCTGAGGCAGGAGAATCGCTTAAAACCAGGGAGGTGGAGGTTGCAGTGAGCCGAGATCACACCACCACACTTTAGCCTGGTGACAGAGAGGCTCAGTCTCAAAAAGAAAAAATAAAAGACTTTTACTAAATATTATATTATTACATGTATATTTCACAAGGCTCTGAGAAATACCCAGTAATTTGAGTAACAGAAGTATAGTTCAAAGAGATTTCCGAGACTGGAATACTAGAATATGACACCCAAAGGATATATCTCAACAGGAATAAGTAAACAAAATCAAGCAATCCATACAATATGTTTAGCAGCCCTTGGTCCTTACCACAGCACTTTAAGTTAGCGGGGCAAGCATATATTTGACTGGTTAGATAACAGGGTTTTTCCTCATATGTTAAGTCTGGAGGGAATTAGAAGTGTTGCTTTAGCAGCTCTGCTCTGTGGAAGATGGCATCTCTGTGATTCTCTTGGCTTGTACCCCACCGTCATAAGGTAGCTGCTGTAGCTCCAGCCATTTCTACATTCACAGCTAGAGGTAGGGGAAAAACAACTGCTAGCCACAATGATCTCTTCTATCTAAAATGCAAAAGCTTCCCCTGGCAAACTGGAAGTCAACTCACATTTGTACATCACTGACTAGAAGTCTATCACGTGGCTACTCATAGCTCTAAGGGAGACAGAAAATATGAGCATTTAGATTTCTTTTCAGTCTATAGTGAAGTTTGGAAAATGACAAGTGAGTTAAAGATATTGTATTCCATTTTACATTTGGAGAAAACATACGGTTAAGAGAAGTTAAATATTTGCCCCAATATCATATAGTTAATAGGCTGGATACAGGCTTGAATCCAGGACTATCTCTCAGTTTCATTGCATATTTCACATAGGGCTGCCTTCCAGGATTAATATCACAGGAGGAAACCTGACAGGAACATCCTGGAACATCTTTTCAGTGGAAGAACCCATTACATAAACGCAGGATGAAGAAAAAATTTCATTTGAAAAAAGATGTGGAAATTTAGCTTACCACAAACTTAATAGAAGCCAAAACTGTGAAGAGAGGATGCATCCAGAGAGGTGTCCAGGTGGAGACGATTGAGCCACAGATGTGACAGTCGGGCCCTAGAGGAATATGGTGCTGTGTTCTGGGGCCATTCCTCAAGAAAGGTGACCATCTACAGAGACCTAGAGAGGACAGAAGTTTTTTTTGGGGGGTGGGGGCTTGCCTAAAAACCTTGTCACCCAAGAGGAGAGTGAGGCACCAGGGGACTGTAGCCTGGGGGAGGGGTCATCCAACAACACAACCGTCTTGGTTTTCAAATATCTTAAGAGCCATAAGATGAACCAGAACATATGTTGTCCCAGAGGCCAGAATGAGAACTGATGGGCAGAACTCTCGGGTAAGATTTTGGCTGAACACAAAGGAATCCCCTTTAAACCAGGGGTGGCCAGCAGAAAAAAGGCTCCATGAGTGGGGAGCCCCAGGACATAGAGGGGGCTCCAGGAGAAGCTACAGAGATGTCCTACATCCATTGGAACTTGATGCCCTCCATCTCTAGGAGCTTATAAAAATGTGGGTCTGCGAGCAAATACCCAGGAAAGCAGCTCTCTCCTCCTCTATATCCATTTATGGGGTGGGCGTGAGGGAAGGACCTCTAGTAAAAGTTAAGTAATAGGAAGAGTGAACATTTTTATGGGCAACCCCAAAATATTTCAAAATAATATTTTATCTCTGAAATTGTTCTTTTTTTTTTTTTTTGCGCCATGGTTGGGCTCTTTAAGATGCAAGAAAGAGCATTCAAACCCTTAAATGAGCTTGGTGGAAGGATATTCATCATCTCAACAGCCATGCTACCACTTAGGAGTTTCTGCACTTTCTAAGCTGAACTCTGCAGAGACCTGAGACAGTAGCTCATGGCAGACCTGCATATGGCATCTGCCCCAGCACCTCCGCTTCTCTCTGCATCTCACAGGCAAGCTCCTTTAGCAGGAAGGATCTAAGCAGGTAGTTTGCTCCCTTCCAATAAGACGCAGCCTTATTGGCACCCCTTGCGGGAACACTACCAATCCCTGATCGAATTGCCTGTGGCCAGGGAACAGCATTGATGTTCCTGATGCTCCATGACCTTCCAAGCACAAAAATGTAGGCAGAAGGAACGCCCTGGGACACCTTTCTGGTTCAAGCTGACTGGCTCAAGGACTGCCTGGGACGGCTATCCTCACTGAGCTCACAAGGTAGTGTGTGTGTGTGTTTTTTTTTTTTTTTTTTTTTTTTTTTGAGACAGAGTCTCCCTCTGTCACCCGGGCTGGAGTGCAGTGGCCAGATCTCAGCTCACTGCAAGCTCCGCCTCCCAGGTTCCCACCATTCTCCTGCCTCAGCCTCCCAGTAGCTGGGACTACAGGCGCCCACCACCTCGCCTGGCTAGTTTTTTTGTATTTTTTAGTAGAGACAGGTTTCACCGTGTTAGCCAGGATGGTCTCGATCTCCTGACCTCGCGATCCGCCCATCTCAGCCTCCCAAAGTGCTGGGATTACAGGCTTGAGCCAACGCGCCCGGCCGTTTGTTTTGAGACAGAGTTTCGCTCTTGTTGCCCAGGCTGGAGTGCAATGGCACGATCTCGGCTCACCGCAACCTCCGCTTCCCGAGTTCAAGCAATTCTCCTGCCTCGGCCTCTGGAGTAGCTGGGATTATAGGCACCCGTCACCATGCCTGGCTAATTTTGTATTTGTCATGCGCGTCCGTGTGAAGAGACCACCAAACAGGCTTTGTGTGAGCAACATGGCTGTTTATTTCACCTGGGCGCAGGCGGGCTGAGTCCGAAAAAGGAGTCAGCGAAGGGAGATAAGGGTGGGGTCGTTTTATAGGATTTGGGTAGGTAAAGGAAAATTACAGTCAAAGGGGGGTTGTTCTCTGGTGGGCAGGAGTGGGGGTCCCAAGGTGCTCAGTGGGAGAGCTTTTTGAGCCAGGATGAGCCAGGAAAAAGAATTTCACAAGATAATGTCATCGCTTAAGGCAAGGACCGGCCACTTTCACTTCTTTTGTGGTGGAATGTCATCGGTTAAGGCGGGGCAGGGCATTTGCACTTCTTTTGTGATTCTTCAGTTACTTCAGGCCATCTGGGCGTATATGTGCAAGTCACAGGGGATGCAATGGCTTGGCTTGGACTCAGAGGCCTGACAGTATTTTTAGTAGAGACGGGGTTTCTCCATGTTGGTGAGGCTGGTCTTGAACTCCTGGCCTCAGCCTCCCAAAGTGCTGGGCTTACAAGCATGAGCCACCATGTCGGCCCACACGGTAGTTTTTTTTTTTTTTTTTTTTGAGACGATGTCTACTCTGTCGCCCATGTCTCACTCCGTCGCCCAGGCTGGAGTGCAGTGGTGCGATCTCGGCTCAGTGCAAGCTCCGCCTCCCAGGTTCACGCCATTCTCCTGCCTCAGCCTCCCCAGTAGCTGGGACTACAGGCGCCCGCCACTATGCCTGGCTAATATTTTGTATTTTTAGTAGATACGGGGTTTCACCATGTTAGCCAGGATGGCCTTGATCTCCTGACCTTGTGATCCACCCGCCTCGGCCTCCGAAAGTGCTGGGATTACAGACGTGAGCCCCCACACGGTAGTTTTTATACCCTAAGGGGCTTTGGTGTCTCAGAGTAAATAGTCCTGACATTCTTGTCAAACAGCACCTGATGAGAGGTGTTTTTCTTAATTGTTGTCCTTAAACTGACCACACTCCAAAAGAGGTAAGACTGTGTGTGAGGCTCTTTGAGAAACAGGTTACGAAGAGGGTCTGTGAGCCAGACGTGTAGAAAGTCAAGTGGCAGAATCAGCTGCAGGTTCACGGGTCCCAAGCCAGGCATCATTAGAGTCGAAGGACTCCATTCCACCAATCTGAGCTCTCTCCTGTCCCCTTCAGCCATGATTTGAACCCACCCAGGGATAAGGGGGCCCGGGGCGGCTTCCACCCTACCTACCTTCAGTCTTCGGCCGCCTTAGTGAGACCAGAGCATCTAATGTAATTGTCTTCACTCAAGCCTTGGCCATCAGACCCCTGGAGAGCTAATTTGATTTCTTTCCTTTTAAATTAGATTTCCCCAAACCATCTGCTTCCACTGTGGAAATGCAGGCAGGATCAGCTTCAACCCCCGCCCGCCCCCCGAAACGGAGTCTTGCTCTGGCGCCCAGGCTGGAGTGCAGTGGCATGATCTCAGCTCACTGCAGCCTCCGCCTCCTGGGTTCAAATGATTCTCCTGCCTCAGCCTCCCATAGTGCTGGGATTACAGGTGTGAGCCACTGCACCCGGCCTTTTGTTTTTTTTTTTTTTTTTTTTTTTGAACGGGGTTTTGCTTTGTCCTCTCGGCTGGAGTGCAATGGCCCGATCTTGGCTCCCTGCACCCTCCGCCTCCCGAGTTCAAGGGATTCTCCTGCCTCAGCCTCCCGAGTAGTTGGGATTACAGGCATGTGCCACTACGCCCGGCTAATTTTTTGTATTTTTAGTAGAGACAGTGTTTCACCATGTTAGCCAGGATGGTCTCCATCTCCTGACCTCGTGATCCGCCCACCTCGGCCTTCCAAAGTGTAGGGATTACAGGCGTGAGCCACCACGCCCAGCCGAGATGATACAACTTTGATTAAGGTTTATGATAAAGTCACAGCTTTGTTTAAGACTGCACTAAAACTGATGACATTTCTGAAGCTTCTGACCAAAAATGTGGAGCACATAAGAGAAAGTCAGTTAAGGTTAAGAAGCATTAGAGTCGGGCACAGCGGCTCACACCTGTAATCCCAACTTTTTTTTTTTTTTTTTTTTGAGACAGAGTCTGGTTCTATCACCCTGGAACACAGTGGCACAATCTTGGCTCGCCACAACCTCTGCCTCCCGGGTTCAAGCAATTCTCCTGCCTCAGTCTCCTGCATAGCTGAGATTACAGGTGTGCGCCACCACACCCAGCTAATTTTTTGTATTTTTGGTAGAGACAGGGTTTTGCCGTGTTGGCCAGGCTGGTCTCGAACTCCTGACCTCAAGTGATCCACCCACCTCAGCCCAAAGTGCTGGGATTACAGACATAAGCCACTGCACCCGACCCTGATCCACTTTTCTTAATTTTTTCTTTTGAGACGGAGTCTCACTCTGTCGCACAAGCTGGAGTGCAGGGGCCAGATCTCAGCTCACTGCAAGCTCCGCCTCCCGGGTTCACGCCATTCTCCTGCCTCAGCCTCCCGAGTTGCTGGGACTACAGGCGCCCGCCACCTCGCCCGGCTAGTTTTTTGTATTTTTTAGTAGAGACGGGGTTTCACCGTGTTAGCCAGGATGGTCTCGATCTCCTGACCTTGTGATCTGGCTGCCTCGGCCTCCTAAAGTGCTGGGATTACAGGCTTGAGCCACCGCGCCCGGCCTTAATCTTTTCTTAAAAGAGTTATCAGTGATGAAGCAAATGAGCAGGAGAATGAAGATGAAATGCAAAGATGGTATTCAGCAAATTAAAGTTAGGAATCCCCTGAATCTCTTGGAAACAAGAGAGCTGGTTTCCTGAGTATTTGCTTGGAGACCCACATTTCTCTTAAGCTCTTGGAGATGGAAAGCACATAGGAGTTCAAGTCCCCATCAGTGCTGGAATCAGCAACACCTTATCTCTAGCTTCTCCAGGAGCCCTCATTGGCATGGATACTTCTCCATCACAATGCCCTGATGTTGAAGGAGACTCAAGGGAACTACTAACTCTTCTGCCACGCACCCTGCCCCAGCCAGACCTAGAAAAACCTAGACCCAAATTCAGTGGCCACCACCATTTTATATCATGCTGCCCTTCATTTCCCCCCTTTCGTTTCCTTCTGGACCAGCATGAGTCCCCCATCACCTCCCATGTTCCCAGATCCTCCTGCAGATACCAAAGTGTTGGAAGGTGTAATAGTCGTTTGGTCATGAATGACACCTTGACCACTCTCCGGGTTTAAAGCAAGTACAGAGAAAGAAGGTAACAGCACTTCAGTTATTTCAGATCTCTCCCAAGGAGAGGAGTATGTTTTCAGCTCTGGTTGACACAAGCAAATGTTTCATCATTTTCTCTATAATAAGAGTTAGCTATTACATCTAGTATAAATTATATCTCCTTTCAATTGTAGTAGGCTGGAAATTGTTGAATAACCAGTGTATAAACACAGTGTAAGCCAAGAAAACAGAATCCAAAACAGGTATTTCATCAGAGAGAATTTAATGTAGGAAACTGGTTAAGCAAGTATTGAAAAAAATCACTAAGAGGATGAAGAAGTAAGGCAGAAATCATAGCCAGGGAAAACAGCTGCCAGCCCTGGGGCAACGGGACAGAAGGAAGAGATGGGATTATCGATCCTAGAAGCCCAGAGGAGGGGCTCTGCAGAGTTGGGGGCTCAGACCGGAGGAGGGGTTATATCCCAGCTGTTGCTGGTGACTCTGGGGGCTGTAGAGAGGCGACTCTTAAAAACCTTTCCTGAGGTGAGCAAGCAAGAAAGAAAAAGCTGGCCACCCCCTCTTCCCCACAGCCTGGCTCCTCCCAGCAGACGGACAGTTGTCAGAACTTGAATATAATCGGAATCTTTGACAGTTACTGACAATCGAGCATCATCATTCTAGAATTAAGACTGTGTTTTGCAGTTTGAAGTCACTGTGGGACTTCACCCTAAAAGGGATCAGGAAAGTCTGGGACTGGTCACACGTCTATCTTGAGCCAGGGAACAACTACCCCCATTGACCACAATTTAGGAATAACGTGAGAAAAAAGAAAGGTGCTTCAAGATTGCAACCCACCAACCCTGCTTGTTCCACCTACTGGGTGCAAATACAGCGTGCTTGGCACATAGGAAACACACAATACATGGCATTTTTCCTATGGAATCCTACTGACTGAAACGTAAGAGTGTTGAACTCCACCTCACCAAAAGATTACAAAATCCTCAGATTCCAGTGTGCCGGGAGCAGGGTTGTCCGAAAGTGACTCTGGGAGCTCACTCTGGGTTGCATGCACGAAGAGCTCACTGGGATCTGGGATTCCCCTTCTCCGAGTGGGAGGAGCCACCCCAAGCTCAGCTTCCCACAGGGAATTGCAGCATTCCTTGGTCCTGGAGTCTGGGCTTGTTCTGGCAGCTGTCACCAGTTAGCACTCAAATCCAGACTGCCTGGCCCCAAGCAGTCTGTCGGCCCTTCCCTTAATAAGGCTACTTTCATATTCGCCCTGCAAATAAATGCCAGGGTCCCTTCTCTGGAACATGCCAACTGTCTTGCTGACCCTTGCTGGACCTGTAAATTTTCCCTCCTCTTACTCCACCTCCTCAGAAATAAACACAAGGTCTTCTTTTACCCATGCCATTGAACATCGTGGTATTTATCCTCATCCCTAATGCTTTACAGGTGGTGACCCAAATAGAGCCCGTCTTGCACAACGGTTCCAAGTTACGTGACAAGGGTAGACGTGACTCAGACACCCAAGGCCCTATATTTGGGTCTCTTTCTACCCAACTTTATAGACCCCTTCACACCAAATGCAGACGTTACCCCAACTGGATCTCCTTTGGATCAGCTCTTTTTTTTTTTTTTTTTTT
>NC_045443.1:6604984-6612769 GCF_002776525.5 Piliocolobus tephrosceles
TTCACCGTGTTAGCCAGGATGGTCTCGATCTCCTGACCTTGTGATCCGCCCGTCTCAGCCTCCCAAAGTGCTGGGATTACAGGCTTGAGCCACCGCACCTGGCTTGTATTTTTAATAGAGATGGGGTTTTACCATGTTAGCCAGTCTCAATCTCCTGACCTTGTGATCTGCCTGCCTCCACCTCCCAAAGGGCTGTGGCTACAGGCATGAGCCACCGCGCCCAGCCAGGATATCTTGTATTAAACGCTAGGACTTCTGGGCTTGTCTGCTCCAGCAGCCGGCATTGCACCCCTCATTGCAACCCATTGCTACTTTGCTTGGCCTTCTATGGCCATCCGATGCTGCACGTTACATGAGGATGCTTTGGGTGACAAGCATCAGAAGCCCAAAGTCAGACTTTTTTTTTTGAGACAGGGTCTGGCTCTGTCACCCAGGCTGGAGTGCAGTGGCGAAATCACAGCTCACTGCAGACTCCTCCTCCCAGGCGCAAGTGATCCTCCCACTTCACCCTCCTGAGTAGTTGGGACTACAGGCCACCTACTGTAGTCCCGTGTGCCACCACGTCCGGGTAGTTTTCTTGTGTGTGGGTATTTTTTTGTAGAGGTGGAGTTTCACCGTGTTGCCCAGGCTCATCTTGAACTCTTGGGCTCAAGTGATCCACCCACCTTGGCCTTCCAAAGTGCTGGGATTACTGGCATGAGCCACTGCGCCCGGCCCAAACATTTTTAAGCAATAAGGAACTTCCATCACATACAGGAAAGTCTGAGGAGGGGGAGTTCCATGGTTGACCATCCTTGGCACATTGGCTTTTGCCCTTGTGTTTATCCCTTCAAAGACACAAGGTGGCTACCACAACTCAAGGCTTCATGTCATCACGGTATCTATGTCTAAGGCTGGAAGAGAAAATGTTCCTTCAGTGTGTCTCTTTTTTAAGAACATGAGCCGGGTGCGGTGGCTCACACCTGTAATTCCAGCACTTTGGGAGGCTGAGACAGATCACCTGAGGTCAGGTGTTCAAGACCAGCCTGGCCAACATGGTGAAACCCCGTCTCTACTAAAAATACAAAAATTAGCCAGGCATGGTGGCACGTGCCTATAATCCCAGCTACTTGGGAGGCTGAGGCAGGAGAATGGCTTGAACCTGGGAGGCAGAGGTTGCAGTGAGCTAAGATCACGCCACTGCACTCCAGCCCGGGCGGCAGAGTGAGACTCTCTCTCTCAAAAAAAAGAAAAGAATATGAAAAACATCCCCAGAATTCCCGCAGAAGACATCTCCTTACATCCCATTGGCCAGATATGATCACATGCCCATTCTTAAACCAAGACAAGTAGGGTGGAAGGAATTACCACAGCAGGTCAGGCGAAGCAGCACTCATTCCCCCACGCCCAGGGTTGGGAGGGTCCTGCCTCACCTGGAGCACATGGCCTCCAGACACCCGGAGTCAAGTGGGACATAGCAACTTAGTGGCCCTAACACTGTGAACCAGACTCATCTGTCTTCCACATTGTCCTTTTATCATCTCAACCTGTGAAAGGTATAGACCGCTAGGCCTCCAGGAGATTTGTATTTTGAAGATTTTATAGGGGGAGGGTTGGAAAGTGAGCGATATTTTACCAGGCACTAAAACCCAGGAGTCAATAAATAATTGCAACAAGCTGATTCTTACTTCGTGCTCCAAGACGTCTGTTCTTTCCTGCATTGTGACGCAGGACTCAGTGTTGGCATTTGTGAAATGCAGATAACCTATCTAATCTCTAAGGTCTCCAGTCCTCTGGTTGTAATCTCCTGAGGCCAGGAGCTGGGTCTTCAAGTCTTCACTTTCTATGTCCCCAACACAGCTCTGGGGGCAGGGTTGACATGCAGTGTGGACAGTAGCCATTCAAGAGTTTTAACGTTTTCAGACTGGGCACAGTGGCTCATGCCTGTAATCCAAACACTTTGGGAGGCCGAGGCAGGCAGATCGCGACCAGCCTGGCCAACATGATGAAACCCCGTCTCTACTAAGAAAATACAAAATTTAACCGGGCATAATCCCCGCTAATTCAAGAGGCTGAGGCAGGAGAATTGCTTGAACCCAGGAGGTGAAGGTTGCAGTGAGCCGAGATTGCTCCACTACACTCCAGCCTGGGTGACAGAGCAAGACTCTCCGTCTTGGGGGGGAAAAAAAGAGAATTTTAACGTTTTCAACTCTGTGAGAGACCCCACTATTCATGAAATGGAGTGATTCGTAGCTGTTATTGAAGCATGAAATCTGAATTTCATGCTGTGAGAATGGGTTGCTCAGATAGCTGGTGAGGGAGGCTGTGGTGTACATTGCAAAGGCCTTATAGGGAGGGAGACAGACTTGAGCTCAAACCCTGGCTCTGCCACTTACTGAGTGACCTTGCACAAGTCACTTAACCTCTAAAATCCTGGCTCTCCTCTATAAAATGGAGGGCAGTGGCTCACGCCTGTAATCCCAGCACTGGGAGGCCAAGGCAGGTGGATCACTTGAGGTCAGGAGTTTGAGACCAGCCTGATCCCATTGTGAAACCCCGACTCTACTAAAAATACAAAATTAGCCAGGCATGGTGGTGGGCACCTGTAATCCCAGCTACTCAGGAGGCTGAGGCAGGAGAATCACTTGAACCTGGGAGGCGGAGGTTGCAGTGAGCCAAGATGGTGCCACCCAAGCACTCTAGCTTGGGTGACAAGAGCGAAACTCTATCTCAAAAAAAATAAATAAATAAAATAAAATAAGGGGCAATTCCTACCAAACAGAGCATATGGAGGAACCCGGTAAATGATGGCCGACCTTGTCATTATGCTGCTGTGATCACGAGGTTCCCTTGGAGACAGCAGGAGGTATGAATGAGGAAACGGCACTGGGGCTAGACCCAGAGTGTTGGAGGCGGGTTGCTCAGGCTACTAAGGCAGTTTGGGGTGTGCTAGTGAGGAAAGAGCCGGCAGCAGGCTGACGTCCAGGAACAGGCAGGAAAGGGTTAGAATTAGAGATCTTGGAAAAAGGAGTAAGTACCGGCTGTTGCAACCATCTACAGACTCACTGGGACATTTACTGAAGATTTTCAACCCCAGTAAAATTTCTGCATTTGAGCACTACGCCTAGAAAGTCTTGGTCATTTCAAAATTTACGATAAAATCTTTCCAATAACCTGGCCGCTTGGTTTTTTGACCTCTTAACTCTCTCTGGTGGCCAGGGGCTTTCAAACTAGATTGTCCATGACCCAACCATATGTGTGACTCAGTACACACAGGCACCATATAGAAATACCCACCTCTGGCCGGCGCGGTGGCTCACGCCTGTAATCCCAGCACTTTAGGAGGCCGAGGTGGGCAGATCATGAGGTCAGGAGATCGAGACCATCCTGGCTAATACAGTGAAACCCCGTCTCTACTAAAAATACAAAAAATTAGCCGGGTGTGGTGGTGGGTGCCTGTAGTCGTAGCTACTCGGGAGGCTGAGGCAGGAGAATCGCTTGAACCTGGGAGGCGGAGGTTGCAGTGAGCCGAGATCACACCACTGCACTCCAGCCTGAATGACAGATCAAGATCCCATTTCAAAAGAAACAAACAAACAAAAACAAAAAAACCCACATCTACATATATAAAACTGAAATGAAAGTTTTATGATGTGATACATATCCTTGCTGCATGCAGTGTGCCCTGCTATTTTCTATTCTATTCTATTCTATTTCATTTTTATAGATGCTGGTTGCAACCCACTAACTTAATTTTATGATCCACTAATGGGCTGTGTATCCTGATTTGAAAAACACTGCCCCAGACTTTTTTTTTTATTACTTCACTCCAGTTTTAGAGATCAAGATGTTGAGGGGAGCCAGGTGCAGTGGCATACACTACAAGGGTGCACCTGTAGTCCCAGACCCTTAGGAAGCTAAGGCAAGAGGGCCACTTGAACCCTTGAGTTTGAGACCCCATCTCTAAATTTAAACTTTTTAAATATTTTTAAATGTTGAGGAGAAACTAGCAATGAAGGCTGAGATGAAGTAGCTAATAAAGTAGAACAAAGAGACCCTCCATTAGGTCAACACAAGCATCATAGTCTCCAATCCCTTTCCGTCATTCGGACTCACTCCAGCCCTACCCAGAACCTCTGATCCACTGACCTTACCACCTTCTCGTTGTCTCTCACATCCTCCTCATGTCACTTCCCCTTTATCTGATTTAGATTACATATGGCATAATAATCTATTACTTCGGCTGGGCGCGGTGGCTCATGTCTATAATCCTAGCACTTTGGGAGGCCAAGGCGGGTGGATCACCTGAGATCAGGAGTTCGAGACCAGCCTGGTCAACATGGTGAAACCCTGTCTCTACTAAAAATACAAAAATTATCCGGGCTTGGTGGCAGGAGCCTGGAATCCCAGCTATTCAGGAGGCTGAGGCAGGAGAATCGCTTGAACCCGGGAGGCGGAGGTTGCAGTGAGCCAAGATTGTGCCATTGCACTCCAGCCTGGGAGACAAGAGCGAGACTTCATCTCAAAAAAAAAAAAAAAATAATAATAATCCATTACTTGATTTGTTTAATAAATAGTTACTGGCCGGGTATGGTGGCTCATGCCTGTAATCCCAGCACTTTGGGAGACCAAGGTGGGTGGATCACCTGAGGTCAGGAGTTCAAGACCAGCCTGGAAAACATAGCGAAACCCCGTCTCTACTAAAAATGCAAAAAAATTAGCTGGGTGTGGTGGTGGGCGCCTATAATCTCAGCTACTAGGGAGGCTGGGGCAGGAGAATCGCTTGAACCCGGGAGGCAGAGGTTGCAGTGAGCGGAGATCACGCCATTGCACTCCAGGCTGGGTAATAGAGCGAAACTCTGTCTCAAAAAAACAAACATAAAAAAATAGTTACTGAGGGCCCACTCTGTGGCAAGCACTGTTCTAAGGTACTGAAGATATGGGAGTAAACAAAACACTGGCCTGTGAACGTGTTTTTATTGGGAGGAAACAGACAATAAGAAAATAAACAAGAGTCGGGCACAGTGGCTCACGCCTGTAATCCCAGCACTTTGGGAGGCTGAGGCGGGAGGATCACTTGAGGTTGGGAGTTCGAGACCAGCCTGACCAACATGGAGAAACTCTATCTCTACTAAAAACACAAAATTACCCAGGCGTGGTGGCGCATGCCTGTAATCCCAGCTACTTAGGAGGCTGAGGCAGGAGAATCGCTTAAACCCAGGAGGTGGAGGTTGCGGTGAGCCGAGATTGCGCCATTGCACTCCAGCCTGTTCAACAAGAGCAAAACTGTCTCAAAAAAAAGAAGAAAAAAAGAAAAATAAACAAGAACGTTTAAACTATTTCAGTGTACAGACATACTTCAGAGAACATTGCAGGTTTGGTTCCAGATCACTGCATTAAAACAAATAGGGCCGGGCGCAGTGGCTCAAGCCTGTAATCCCAGCACTTTGGGAGGCCGAGACGGGCGGATCACGAGGTCAGGAGATCGAGACCATCCTGGCTAACACGGTGAAACCCCGTCTCTACTAAAAAATACAAAAAACTAGCCGGACGAGGTAGCGGCGCCTGTAGTCCCAGCTACTGGGAGGCTGAGGCAGGAGAATGGCGTGAACCCGGGAGGCGGAGCTTGCAGTGAGCTGAGATCCGGCCACAGCACTCCAGCCTGGGCCACAGAGCCAGACTCCGTCTCAAAAAAAAAAATAAAATAAAATAAAACAAATATTGCAATAAAGTGAGTCACACAAATTTTTGGTTTCCCAGTGCATATGAAAGTTATGTTTAGCCGGGCACGGTGGCTCAAGCCTGTAATCCCAGTACTTTGGGAGGCCGAGACGGGCGGATCATGAGGTCAGGCACGGTGAAACCCCGTCTCTACTAAAAAATACAAAAAACTAGCCGGGTGAGGTGGCGGGCACCTGTAGTCCCAGCTAGTCGGGAGGCTGAGGCAGGAGAATGGTGTAAACCAAGGAGGCGGCGCTTGCAGTGAGCAGAGATTTGACCACTGCACTCCAGCCTGGGTGACAGAGCGAGACTCCGTCTCAAAAAAAAAAAAAAGAAAGTTATGTTTATACTACACTATAGTCTATTAAATATGCAATAGCATTACGTTTAAAAAATATGTACATACCTTACTTTAAAAACACTTCATTGCTAAAAAAAATTATGCTAACAATCATCTGAGCCCTCAGCAAGTCGTATCTTTCTGCCTGAATGGATGGCTGCTGACGGACCGGAATGATGGTTGCTGAAGTTTGGGGTGGCTGTGGCAATTTCTTCAAATAAGGCAACATGAAGTTTTCTGCACTGACTGACTCTTCCTTTCGTAAAATATTTCTCTGTAGCCTGCGAGGGTGTTTGATAGCATTTTACCCATAGTAGAACTTCTTTCAAAATTGGAGTCCTTTCTATTTTTTTTTTTTTTTCTTTTCTTTTTTTTTGAGACGGAGTCTCGCTCTGTCGCCCAGGCTGGAGTGCAGTGGCCGGATCTCAGCTCACTGCAAGCTCTGCCTCCCGGGTTCACGCCATTCTCCTGCCTCAGCCTCCCGAGTAGCTGGGACTACAGGCGTCCACCACCTCGCCCGGCTAGTTTTTTATATTTTTTAGTAGAGACGGGGTTTCACCGTGTTAGCCAGGATGGTCTCGATCTCCTGACCTCGTGATCCGCCCGTCTCGGCCTCCCAAAGTGCTGGGATTACAGGCTTGAGCCACCGTGCCCGGCCTGGAGTCCTTTCAAACCCTGCCACTGTTTTATCAATGAAGTTTGTGTAATATGTATAAATTCTTTGTTGTCATTTTAACAATGTTCATAGCATCTTCACCAGAAGTAGATTCCATCTCAAGAAACCACTTTCTTTGCTCATCCGTAAGAAGTAACTCCTCATCTATTAGGTTAGTGCAAAAGTAACTGTGTTTTGCCATTACTTTGATTGGTTTAATATTAACATTAAAGTCTTCTCATGAGATTGCAGCAGTTCTGTCACATATCCAGGCTTCACTTCTAATTCTAGTTCTCTTGCTATTTCCAACACATCTGCAGGTACTTCCTCCACTGAAGTCTTGAACCTCTCAAAGACATCTATGAGAGTGGAGTCAACTTCTTCCAAACTCCTATTAGTGTTTCTACTTTGGCCTCCCCCCATGAATCATGAATGTCCTTAATGGCATCTAGGATGGTGAATCCTTTACCAGAAGGTTTTCAGTTTCCTTTGCCCAGATTCATCACAGAAATCACTATCTATGGCAGCTATAGCTTTGTAAGATGTATTTCTTAAATAATAAGACTTGAAAGTCCAAATTACTCCTTGATCCATGGGCTGCAGAATCAATGTGTTAGCAGGCATGGAAACAGCATTGATCTCCTTGTATGTTTTCATCACATCTCTTGGGTGACCAAGTGCCTGTCCATGAGCAGTAATATTTTGAAATAAATATTTTTTTCTAAGCAGTAGGTCCCAACAGAGGACTTAAAATGTTCAGTAAACCATATTATAATGGTTAACAGACATGCTGTTATCCAGGATTCATTGTTCCATTTATAGTGCACAGCAGAGTAGAGTTAGCACAATTCTTTTTTTTTTTTTTGAGATGGAATCTCGCTCTCACCCAGGCTGGAGAGCAGTGGCGCGATCTGGGCTCACTGCAAGTGCTGCCTCTTGGGTTCATGCCATTCTCCTGCCTCAGCCTCCCGAGTAGCTGGGACTACAGGCGCCTGCCACCACGCCCGGCTAAATTTTTGTATTTTTAGTAGAGAGGGGGTTTCACCGTGTTAGCCAGGATGGTCTCGATCTCCTGACCTCGTGATCCGCC